>NW_026612707.1:0-75006 GCF_029582105.1 Oenanthe melanoleuca
GCACCATGGGTGCCTGTCACCAAGACAGCTCCAACAAACCAGGCATGAGCAAAAAAGCAGCAGGGATGGTCAAGGGATGGAAAAATCCACCTTCATTTGCAAGGAAAAGGTCAGGGATGATTTCAGGTTTTCAGACTTGCACTCTGGGAGCTGAGACTCCATGATCCCTAGGATCCCTTCCTATTTGAGCTATTCCTGTGATTATAAAAGCAGGAGAAAAGTGCTCTCCCCATGGATTGCTACAGCACTGGAGCAGAGAACTCCAACAAAAACCAGCCCTAAACCCTCATCACCATCCATAAACCACTTCCCAAAAAAACTCTTCCCTCTTCCCCCATCCACTTGCACTGCAGCTTCAGCCTTCACATGGCTCCAGCACACAGGGCTCAGCATCAACTGGGCCAGCAAAGGAAAATCCCACTTTTTGCCCCAAATTTTGGGCAAGTTTTTCCATGAATATCCCCCACATTCCTTGATTGAGTGTCTGCTCCATCAGAGCAGAGCACTGCTCTCTTCATCTCTTTCTCCAAACACCTGAAACATCTCAAAAGAAGCTTCCCTTAAAAAAATTGCCCCAGGCAGGCAGTGTCATGGAAAGTTCCAGCAGAAATAGCTACAAATTTGGCTAATTTATATAAACAAGTGACTACAGGTCTTCTAATGGAAAGTGTTGGGCAACACATCCTGTGGGTGTATTAACAACCCTGCCCACTGGGATTTAAATGGTTTCATTTCCAGGTTTGGGGTGCTCAGTGCAAAACACTCCCAAGACACTGAGATCAGCACCTCCTGAATTATTAATTAGTTTTCCAGAAGCTTTCAGCACACAAACTGATGTTGGAACAACACTAGAAATGATTTATTCAGATGAAACCCAGGACTTTTATCGAGTGGCACCTGAACAGGCAGGAATTCAACCTGCTGTGAGTGATTTCATTCACAAGGAGAGCAAAAGCAGCCAAGTGACTCACTGGAAGAGCCATAAATAATTAAAATAAACCCCAGCTTTTGCATACATTTCCCTCAAAGGTGGCCAAGTCTTTGCTATTAATCTAACAGAGATGCTCTCTGTGAACACTGGCTGTTGGAAAGGCTTAGAATGGACTTTCAAGATGAAAATGCCAAATGGAAATGAAAATTGACTGGAGCCTTGCCCAACTTCTCTGAGCCAGGAGTGGAAGAGGACAAGCTCAGAAGTATTTTTAAGTAGCTGAGAGGAGAAAGAGTGGGATCAGAGCAAAAGGAGGATTATTTTTCCTTGTTCCAGACCCGTGTGCACGTCACCCTGTGCAGCCAAAACCTTCCTTTCTGCAAGCCCTGTGCCACCACTGGCATTAACCACACTCCACGACCTTCCCTGCAGCTGATTTAACATCAATTAATACAACTTTACAATTCCAAGGTGTTTTTTTAAATTAAAGCTGCCCTGCTGCCCTCGGATTGCTGGATTTAAACCCAAGAGCTCTGGCAGCCAGACACGTCTCTCCTGCTCACCACTGCTGCTTTCTCCACAAATCCATTTGGGATAAAGTGCTCCCACTTGGCCAAAATTATGGTTTAAACTCCTGCCATTTGCCTTCAGACACCAGACTTCCAGCAGCCATGGAAAGAAGCTGAAAAACCCCTCTGCCTGCAAACACCTGCATCAATTTGCTGCCTGTGGTAACTCCATCAGGGATGTTACTCCACCAGAAATTCCCTTCCCAATCCTGCTCTGGCTCTGGGATCCAGACTGGCCAACCAGCCCCCAGCAATAAAAGGATTTATTTAGCATCACAATCCACAGCTACACCATTCAGGTAAGGCAACACTAAAGCAATGAATGAAACACTGCCCTGGCTGGGCTGTAAACAGGGAGTCGACAGTGGCACAGCCTAAACCATGCCAGGAATGTGACACTAGGAATGATTTTCCATTTCACTCCTTTCTTAACAGGGTAAGAAAAGCTCTCAGCAACAGGATCTGAGTGTTCAAGTGGCCACACTTGGGCTCTGGTTGGTTCTGTGGGGTTGCTCTGCTCCAGGGAATGCGTGACAGCTCCAGCTCCAGACATGCATCCGTGCAACCCAGTGCTGCAGCCTGCCAGGACTTGTGCCATGGATCTGGGGTCTGTTTCTTGCACAGACCTTCAGAAATTCAATCAGCCCCAGTTTTTCCCCCATTCCCATTTTTTCCCCAGCTCACCCGACCCCGGCGTGATCAGCGGCCCCTCCAGCTCGAAGGTGTCGTCTTCACATTGATCGTCCAACTTCTTCTTTTTTTTCTTTGATGGGTCTCTGGGTTTCCTCAAAAGGGAGAGTTCTTCTGGATGCCTGATGTCTGGAGGGGAAAATGGACCACTTTTAGAATGGCAGAATGGGAAAAAAGGAGAAAAAAGGGGAAAAAAGAATATCCTTCCATTAGGAACAACATCCAGCAATGTCCAGTATCTCCCTTGGATGAATTTCTTGCTCTGTAATGGTTAAAAATCAAGTTGAAGACATTTTCCCTGCAAGCCTGTTGGAAACAAGCACTGTCCTTGGCTGGAAAGGTAACAACATTTGGATAAAATGTGGAATTTCCCAGGCACAGCCACTCAAATGTAAATTTGAGCACTGGTAGATCCTGTGACCAAACCTAGTAACACCTTCATATATTAAATATAAATAATAAAAATAAAACCCCCCACACATTAATAATATAAAATTATAAATAATATATAATAATACACAATAACATATAAATAATATAAAGAAATAGAAAGAATAGAAATAATAGAAATAGAAATAAGCACACAAATCCCTACTTGGCCATGCAGGTAACAGGCTGGATCCTCTCACTTCCATAGGAGCAATCCAAGAGTTAAGCCATTTATTTACACATCAGACTGGAAAGTTTAAAGCCCATAATTTACCCACTTTTCAAAGGGATTTTGGCTGAAGTGTTTTCTTTTCACAGCATTTTCCTGCCTCTCTCATTTTCCTGCCTGGGACCAACCTGAACAAAGTAAAACCCATTTAAAACGAGGAGCATCCCATTGTGTTTGTGTTTTAAGCCATGGGAATATGGGGAGCAAAGAAAAATGGAATTTTCACTTCCCACCAAGGCAGTACTTTGGGTGTGCTGCACTCAGTTCCAAGTGGGAAGGAGTTTCCTGGGAAAGCAGAGCCTGCTGTCCATTGCACCACTGAAACCACCAGGGACTGGAGCAGCACCAGGAGTACCTGGGTTTGCTCAATGTGTGGGAGCTGAGCTGGAAAAGGGTTCACCTGGCCATGGAGCCATCCAGCAGTGGTGAAAGGCTGCAACAAGCCTGGAGAGCTCTGGAATACAGCTTGGATTGGGAAAATATGGGATGGGAGAGCTGGGGGTGTTCACCTGGAGAGGAGAAGGATCCAGGGAGAGCTCAGAGCCCCTTGCAGAGCCTAAAGGGGCTCCAGGAGAGCTGGAGAGGGACTGGGGACAAGGGATGGAGGGACAGGACACAGGGAATGGCTTCACTGCCAGAGGGCAGGGATGGATGGGACAGTGGGAATTGGGAATTCCTGGCTGGGCTGGAATTCCCAGAGAAGCTGTGGCTGCCCCTGGATCCCTGGCAGTGCCCAGAGCCAGGCTGGACAGGGCTTGAAGCAGCCTTGGGACAGTGGGAGGTGTCCCTGCCCTGGCAGGAGATGGAATGAGATGGGATTTAAGGTCCTTCCCAACCCAAACCATCCTGTGATTCTCTGATGATTTTATGGAGATCTTGGACATGCCTGAGCCTGGGAGGAGCTCTGGAGTCTCCTCTGAAGCTCCTGTGCTGTTTCTTGCTCTGCTTCTTGCACCTATCACCCCAAAATGCTCAGCAGCAAAGCTTTCCCCTTGGAATGCCCTGTGGAGAGCAGCCCCTGTGCCAGCCCTGCAGCAGGGAGATCAGGAGGAGGAGCTGGCTGCAGCCAGGCTGTGTTTTCCCTCCCCAGGAATGCTGAAGGACACAATCAACCATTATCCCAGCCAGGAGAAGTTACAGGGCTGGGACCTCACCACGTGCTGGCACCAGTGGGAGTTCCCTGAGCACTCCCAGGCATGGGATTATAATTAACACTGGAATCTGGTCCCCAGCACGGGAGCTGAGCAGGACACAGCCCCACACTGGCCACCCACACCAGCATCCTTCCTTCCTGCAAACCACACTGGGAACTCACCCCAGCCAGGGCATTTTCAGGGATGGATCCCACTGGCTCTGGCATTCCTGAATCCAGAGGTCAGGCACTTCTTTTATACTGCAGGTGTCCCATCCCAAACCATAACCTAGCTTTAAGTTTTAATTTTATCTATATTCCTGTTGCTAGTACACATGCTATTTACACATATAAGTATTGCATATATATTGATATATATCTATTTTTAGAAAGCATAATATATTTAAGCATTATTTATAGATTTTTATTTATTTATTTCAATTATATCATTGAATCCCAGAATGCTTTGAGTTGGATGGAACCTTAAAGTCCACCTTAAAGTTCCACCCCCTGCCATGGGCAGGAACACCTTTTACTATTCCAGGTTGCTCCAGCTTTGTCCAACTTGGCCTTGAACACTTCCAGGCTAAAAATATATAGATTTTGATATTTATATGGATTTTAAATCTATAAAAAGATAAAAAATAATATCTCATATATATATATATATATATATATATATATATATATATATATATATACACATACATATACATACATATATATATACATATATGTATATACATATATATACACATATACATATACATATACATATACATATACATATACATATACATATACATATACATATACATATAATTTTATATATAAACTTTTTGAAGTTATAATTTAGTTTTATTTCTGTACTTAGAGATATTTATTCCTATATGAACTACTTTATTCCTTTTAATTTATAACCTTTATCTAATCTCAACTTTAATTTAACCCTGATTTATCATCACTCCACACACCTCATGCCACTAAACCCCATCCCTGCCCCCACCACTTACCCTGCCCAACTTTTTGACCATTTCTAGCAATAAATACCCAGAGGCTGAGTGCAGCCAGCTCCACACATTCCCATTTATCCCAGCCAGCTTACCTCATGGAGCAGGAATCTGCTGGGACAACCGGGGTCATGTGCAGGGGACAAGAGGCAGCACAGCCTAAATCGAGGAGTTCCCCTGGTATTTTGGAGCAAGGTTGAGGCTCTGAGGTTTATTTATGGTGCATTAGAGCCTCTCAGCTGGGAGCACTCAGGGAGGCCAGGAGAAGGCTCCAAGCCAGGCTGGGATTCTGGATGCAATCCTGGAATCATCCCAGGGTTTGACCATCTGATACCGAAGAGACTTTTTATAGCCCCTCAGTTGTTCCTGATGCTCCCAGAGGGATACAAAGGATCCAGGGCAAGTTTTTGGGCAGCTGCCTGCAAGCAGCACGTGTGGCTGCAGGGCATGGAGCAGGCAGCACACCCTGGGGATGCTGGAGCAGCCCAGCAGGGATCTGATGGATGAGAGGCAAATTCCTCCCACGGATGCGCTGCAGAATCCAAGACTTGACAAACCCACCAGGGCAGCTGAGGGAATGGCTTCAAATGAAGGTTTAGGTGGGATTTTGGGAAGGAATTTCTGGCTCTGAGGGTGGGAAGGAGCTGGGATGGAATTCCCAGAGAAGCTGTGGCTGCCCCTGGATTCCTGGCAGTGCCCAAGGCCAGGCTGGAGCAGCCTGGGACAATGGGAGGTGTCCCTGCCCATGGCAGGGGTGGGATGGGGTGGGATGGGATGGGATGGGCTTTGAGATCCCTTCCAACACAAACCATTCTGGGATTCCATGGGAAGGAGACAGAACAGCCTGAGCGTGGAAGGAAGAGTTTTAGAGCTCAAAATATGATCAGAAAGGCAGCTTGGAATCTCCTTCATCCAGCTCTTGGATGAAGGCATTTTGCTGCCTGCAGCATCTTCTCTTCCATTTGCCTGCAAGATCCTGCCTGTGCCTGCTGTCTCTGGCTGAAGGGAGGTCCTTGGCCTTTTTTTCCTGTGTAATCCCACATTTCTCATCCAGCCCCTGCACAGCTCACCCAGCCCAGCTGTGCTCATTTATCTCCCACCCTGAGACAAACTCCAGAGCTGGGATTAAACCCTCTTCCTCCACAAAGCACCATCTGCACCCTGTAAACTGACTTAAAAAAAAAAAATCTCCCTTACAGGGTGTAAAATTCCCAATTTATGCTCTTTTGCACTAAATCCACCAAGTAAATCTTGCAGCTGCTGCATCTTTATCCACCAAGGTGTGTTGTGATGGGGATCCCAGAATGGTTTGGGCTGGAAGAGACCTTAAACTCATCTCATCCCACCCCCTGCCATGGACAGAGACACCTTCACTGTCCCAGATTGATCTAAGCTCCATCCAAACCTGGCCTTGGACACTCCCAGGGATCCAGGGGCTCCCATTCCCACAAGAAATCAGATTTATGATTTCCTTACATCACCCACATATAGAACATGACATCATTGTCTGGAATGGCTAAGTGTGGACCAACTTTCCCAACAACTGAAATTATGGGAAATCACACTACTTTCAGTATTCAGTTCTCATAAATACAGATAATAATATGAGATACAAAGAAAATTTTGATGTAGGAAGAAAATTAATGTTCCTAAGAAGCTTCTGGCACCCAATTTCCTTTCCCATGTCTGACACCCCTAAAGGCCAGAGGGCTGGTTCATCTCCTTAACTCTTGAACATAAAAACTCCATAAATTGACTTGTAGCACAGACAGCATTGAGGGGAAATCCTCTCTTTAATGCTGATCCAGCCACCCTCCTTCAGGAAACGTGTTTTGAAGTGGGATATCTCTGGGAAGTGGGATTTCTCTGCACTCCATCACTGCTCCCTCCAACCAGTGACTCATAAAAATTACAGCCTCTGTGCATCACTCTGACGAGTCTTAGAAAAATGAGACCTCAAACCTCATTTTTCATCCATTTCAGACATAAAAACCAAAAATAAAGGTTGTTTTTTTTCTTTTTTTCTTGGAATGAGTGAATTCTGTGGATGTTTTTTCACAGTGTTAAGTTTACAAAATGAAGCATCTGACTTATCTGCAACATAAATTCTCTTGAGATAAAGTTCTGCAAAACAGACCAGAGGGAAAAAAAGAAAAAAAACCTCAGAAAGGAACTAAAAAAGGACTTACATAACTTGAGGAGTGCCTGGAGATAAGGCTGTGGTTGTGCTGGACACTGGGCAGAATCTGACTGAGCAGGTCCTCACCTCCCAGCACAGTTTACTGGGTTTGTACATTCAGTACATTTTATTATGGGTTCTTCAGATGCCCAGGAACTTAAATATTTATCTGGGCAAAAGCCAAGCTCTCCACTCACTGCCTGGGGCCCTGCAGCTCTCTCAGGACATCCCACACAGTCTCTGGAGATGCCCAAGGAGTGCTATGGGTGTGGAATCAGACGGGGCTGACCCTGGCAGAGGTTTTGCTGGAGCCTTCCCAAATTGTGGGTGGAAAATCCAAGTGCCTGTTGACTTATGGATTTGCCAAGGGAGCAATGATGTGCAAAAACCACCCAAAAATGGGGTCAGTGGGGTTTGGAGTGGTGTGAATGGTTTTGCCAGTGGCTCCCAGAGCTGAAATTGGGCACCAGCAGTTCAGAGAGACCCATGAGGAGAAGGAAAAGGAGGAGGAGGAGGATGCAGGCAGTGGTGATGGAGCCAAGCATTACTGCAAGGCCAATAAAAAGAGCCATTGGAGAGGCAGAGTCAACAAACACTTGAATGTTTGGATGTTTTTTTCCATAAGTGGGATGAAATCCCCAGGCTCCCTCTTGGAGCACAGGCAGCACTACCAGCCTTGCCCCTGAAGTGGCTGAACTGCAGCTCGAGTCCAATTAAACTCCATTAATTTAATCCCACAAACAAGAGAAAAAACAACCCACTTACACCCTTCCCTCTGCATCAAAGAGCAATCCAACTAATTCCAAGGAAGGCAGCAGCACTGGCTTGGCCAGCATGTCCTAATATCTTCAGGATAGAATTCTATTTAAAGGGTCTCAGTCAACAGCAGAGTAAGGATGAAAAAATTCACTGACTCACACGGTGACATAAAACCTGCTGCTCCTCCACACGCAGAACACCACTGGGGTGAGGTCAGGGGGGGAGAGTGGGGAGGATTTTTTTTTTTTTTTCCATCTCAGACACTTTGTAATTGAATCTGGTTATTTCCCTGACCCCAGTTCCTGGGGCTGGTCTGGATCCTGCAGGACAGCTGAGCACGGGCAGGCAATAAAAGGGGAAAACGCCGCTGGCAGAGAACACTTGGGCCCTGCAGCTGAAAAAGCTGAGGACGTTGCAGTTTGGCCAGCTCTTGAAATGGGAAGATTTCCTTCCACACCCATTCCCTGGACATATTTAGAAATAGCTGTGCCACTGCCAAACCTCTCTGCTCATGGCAGGGAAAGGCAGCAAATCCATCCTTGGTGTTTCACCGTCTCCCCTGAACGTCATCCCTGAGCATCCTCCTGAGCATCCACAGCCTGCATCCCCAGATCCCAGAGTCACTCAGGCTGGAAAAGACATCCAGATCATCAAGTCCAACCTGTGATTCATCCCCACCTTGTGCCCAGCCCAGAGCACTGAGTGGCACATCCAGTCCTTCCCTGGACACTTCCAGGATGGGGAATCCAAACCTCCCTGGGCAGCCCCTTCCAATGCCTGACCACCCTTTCCAGGAAGAAATTCCTCCTGAATGCTGGTGCTGCTCCCCAAATTCTCCCTGAGATGCTCATGTGCATCCACCAGGACTACATGATTTAAGGGAAAACACTCCTTTATTTACCAGCAGGGTGTGAAGGAAGAAAAGAAAGTTTAAGAGGTTTGCAGTGGCCAGGGATGGTGGGATTCTTGTCCTGTGCAGGGCCAGGAGTTGGACTTGATGATCCTTCTGGGTCCCTTCCAAAATATCCAATAGGATATTCTGTGATTCCACAAACTCCAGGAAGTTTTGCCTCTTGAAAACAACTGGGATGGATGCAGCTCCACGTGCCTGTCACAGAGCCCTGGGAATGCTGCACATCACCCACCAAAGGGTTTCAGTTTTGCAAAAAACAAAAACAAAACCAAAAACCCAAAAAGCAACAAACAGTGGCTTTTTATAGAAGTCTTTCTGGCAAGGGAGGGCGTGGAAATATTGCAAATACTTCAGGAGTCAGAGGACGTTCTGTCCTGGAGCGGGGAGTGTTTGGAAAGGGAAAAAAAAGGTAGGGTCACATTCAGCACTGGGACAGTGTCTCCTTCCCTGGGCTGGGCTGGGCTGGCATCCTGCCACTCCCAAATGCCACTGTCACCAAATGCCACTGCCAGCTGGGCTCAGGTTGCATTTGGTGGCTGGGCTGTCACCTCCCAGCACTCCCTGAGTCTCGGGAACATCCTTATTTTTGGGATGATGAGCAGCAGCTCATCACTATCATGGGATTCTCTGCATCCTCAGCCTCACAAACTCCTCAGGATCAGAGCACCCTCACCCTGTGCAAGAAGGGGAGCAGGATGGAATGTGGGCATGGGAAGTGCCACAGCTGGGCACAGGATGTCCCCAGGCTCCATTTTCCAAAGCAGGTGACTAATTCACACGGATTATTGAGGCAAGAGCTGGGTGTGAGGCTACATCAGGCTCTGGGGAAATAAAAGAGCCTGAAGGGAATTTCTCTGCCTTACACAGCCTCAGGGTGGGTAGGGAGATATTGGTCATGAATTTTGGAGTGTTTCCTCCCAGAGCTGCCTCCTCCCAGCTCTGGCATTGAGTTTTTCTCTCTGTGCTCCCATGAACATCAACCAGAATTTTCCCTGCTCCCCTTCTTAGGCTGGAGGGCAGCAGAGGTCCCAAATCTTCACAGCCAGGAGAACAGGAGAAGGGTGGGAGCTTTTCTGCTGTCACAGCATCTCCCCTCACCCTGCAGCTCCAGCACAAGTCGTGTCCCCAGGAGAAGGAGCATTGCTGGGGCAGGAAACGCCGAGGCCTGGGAAAAAACTCTCACACTTGCATCTTGCTGTTTGCTTTTCCTGTCCCACGTGCTCACAGAGCCTGCCTGGAGTCCCTTGGAGCTCCTGGGATCCATGGAAAAAAATACAGGCAGAATGCTGGAAGGAAGCAGCTTAAAGGCATGAACAGCTGCAAGGCTGGAATCAAGTGAAGCCATCCCAGAATCCCAGAATGGTTTGGGTTGGAAGGGACCTTAAAGATCATCCAGTTCCCTGCCATGGGCAGGGACCCTTCCACTATCCCAACTGCTCCAACCCCAATGTCCAGCCTGGCCTTGGACATTTTTAGGGATCCAGGGGCAGCCACAGCTGCTCTGGGCACCCTGTGTCTCACTGCCCCCACAGCCAAGAATTCCTCCCTATTCACACAGGAAAAGAGGACTATTATTAAAAATCAAACACTGATTGATCCTTGTCAGGTCCAAAAGAGACTCTCCAGGTCTGGGCAAAGAAAAATTTCAGGGAATCTTTACAAACCTCCACATTCAATTTGTGGTTATGTTGGGTGATGGGTGAGCACCTGCTGCCTCCCCAAATCCCACTTCCCAATGAGGATATTCCCACTCCCACCAATAAAGTGCTATCAAATTGCAGCTGGGTATCTGCTGGGCAGTTTTCTGGGTGGATTTATCTCCCAGTGGGATGATGAGAGCAGGAAGGCACACGGGAACATCCCATCCCAACCCCGTGTCTGCTGCCTGCCAGGCGGGAAGCACAAAGGAAAAAAAAAAAAAAAAAGTAAAAAAAAAAAAGTGAAGTTTTACTTTCTCTTTCTCTGGTCTTTAATTGCAGATCAAAGCTGGCCCTTCAGGCTGGAGCTGCCTGCCAGCAGCTGCTCCTGGGCAGGATTCCAGGCCACCCTTTGGATGAGGGCTGCCCATCCCAGCACTGCCTGCTCCTCTCCTCGGGTGTGCTGGGGTCAATCCCTGCCTTCAACCCCCCTGAACACTCTGTGGGAATCCAGGGGCTGCAATCCAGCCCCTGGGAATGGGATTGGGTTTTTATCCAGCTTCACACGACCTCCAGGAAAGTGAGGGGTGTGCAAGTGGCTCCAGCATCTTCCCACAGGCACCTCCTGGAGCCCTGGGGAGCTGCCCTTTGGAATAACTTCCCTCTGCACAAGAACAGAGACTTCTCTTTAAAAATCAGCCACACTCTGCAGGGTTGACACCTCTGGGTAACAATCTAAAGGGAACAGAAGCAAAGGACAGCCCTAAATAATTCATCCATGGGTGTTGCTGCTTGTGTAGAGAGGATTTTATAAATACAACCAGCCAGAGTCCTGAGAACATCAGGAATTACTTCTATTGATGTTGCTTTGTGCTGGAGTTACTGAGGTGTGAAACGAAATGATCCAGGAGCAACAACAGCAAACAGGTACAGCCAAAATATGAGCAAGTCCCAGGCACAGGTCTGTCCTAACTTCCCTGGAGCCCAGAAATCAAGGGATTTCAGAGACAAAGATGTGCTGGGAGCACTTTCCCTTCCACCTTGAAATATCTGCTCACTTTTCCTTGGAGACACAATTTAATTAATGTGGGATATGAGAGCTCTCTGCAGCCAAGCTGTGCAGGGAGGGATGCTGAGGAAGGCAGGGAAAGGTAATGGAGAAAAACTGGGCAGGATAAACACAACTGGGGAGGGAAAAAGGAGAATCACAGAGTCACAGAATAAAAAAAAAATCACAGAATAGTCTGGGTTGGAATGGACCTTAAAGATCATCTCATTCCACCCCCTGCCATGGGCAGGGACACATTCCACTATCCCAGGTTGCTCCAAGCCCTGTCCAGCCTGGCTTGGGCACTTCCAGGGATCCAGAGGCAGCCACAGCTTCTCTGGGCCACCCTCACAGCCAAGATTTTGTTCCTAATATGTAATATATATATTTATAATACATGGGGTTTTATATGCTTTTATATTATAAATATTAAGTATATAAATGTTAAAATACATTAGATAAAAATAGTGCTATTTTGACAGCTATAGTGGCATTTTAAAACTTATATAAACTGTGTTTACACATAATTTGTATTTATACCTCTGTGGTCCTGGGGAGAGCATCCCAGCCCCTCCAACTCCAGCAGTTCTGCATCCCCACATCCCAATCCCTCTTCCCTCAAGCTGATGCCAAGCTCATGTATCATCTTCCCAGTAGCCCTGCTGAACATCTGGCTCCCAGTAAACACAACAGGGAGGGCTAAACAACTTAATCACTGCAGTTTGTGTCTGTCCTCAAGCAGCTCAGGCTGCTGAGAGTCACTCAAAGGAAAGTGAAATTTCCAGTAAAAGCTCTGCTTTCCCCAAAATCAGGAACTTCATTTCAGTACTTCAGATGCTGCAGAAGGCAAGCCAGCACCACCCTTGATGGATGTGTCCCTGCTGCCTGCTCAGAGCTCCAACCTCTGCTATCCCAGAGCTTTTCCCCCCTCCCAAACCCTTAAACATCAGGATTATTCTGCTGCTTTGCTCATAAATCCACCAAAAGCTCTGCAGCTGGAAGCAAAGGCTGCTTCAGGCCCATGGAAGGTTCTGACAGCATCAGTGACAGATCTCCTGTCCCGTGATGAAGCATATCAGAATTTCCTGATGTGACTCACTGCTGGACAGATTCATCAGCCTCCAAGCCTGGGACCTCCCTGTCTAGCACGACATCCTGAGTGCCAGTGGGACATGGGGGTGGGGGAAACCAAATCCACTCAGAAAGCTGGCTAAGCCTTTTCTATTTTAAGTAGAAATTGCCCAATATTTAGGTTTAAAAAAAAAAACAAAAAACAAAAAAACCAACAAAAAACAACAAAACAGGAAAGAAACAGCAAAGATCTGTAACCAGCTAAAAATACCAAGCAAACCACGGATGAGCTGGACACAGCACGTAGGGATGAGTTCTTCCTGCCTCCCCAAACAACTGGGTCAGCCAAGAGTAACCTCAGCTGCCTTCTGAGAGCAGGAATAGATTTGCTACAGCTGAGGATGGGTTACAGGCTCTTTTGGGAGGGGAGAATTCCCATATGGAGCTTCCTGGAGTTCCTCAGGGTGGAGTTGCTATCTCTTCTTCTTTTTTAATTTTTTTTCTTTTTATTTGGTGGGCAGGAAAAAATACCAGGTTTTAGGATGAGGAATTTGTGAAGATGGGTAAAACATTATGCCTGGTAGGGAATGATCTCTCCTTTTCTCCTGAGCTTCTCCTCCACCAGGAAATGAGGGTGAAGAGGAGACAGCAAGACTCGGTTCCTTCCCTCCACCAGACAGTTTTACAGTGAGGCATCACCACTTAATCTCTAATATGATTTTCCACTAGAAGACAACCCACAGGGCTGGCAGATTTCCCATTTCAGGGCTTGCTTTTCATCCAGCACATAAATTTGCAGGGGGGAAAAAAAATTAAAAATCACAACCCAACACCAGCAGCCTGGACATCCAGCAGGGCTGGTACAGCCTCATCTGTGACAAAGCCCTGCTATGGAAGAGAATTCAGCACAAAAAAAAAGCATTTTTTTACCACTTTTTGGCTTAATTTGTCCTGTTAATTAAGTATTTCCACACAAAAGAGGAGATGTGGAAGGGAAGAAGAATGGACATCTGAGCTGCTTGGTGTCCAAGTGACTCCAGGGTGATCAAAGCCAGAAAACCCCAAGGATTCCTCAAATTTACAGGTGCACCAGAGGACAGGCAGGAGCCAAACCAACAGGGAATCTGCCCAGGGTGGGGGTTTTTCAGCACTTACTGAAGGTTTTGCAGATGTCAGAAACAGCCTTGAAGACCCTGTCAGAGAAGTTGACCTTCACCTTGACATACTTCATGTTGGGCAGCTGCAGGCGCAGCAGCTTGTGCTGAGGGGTGAACTGGAGCTTGGCATCTGCCTGGATCCCATATTTATCCAACGTCCAGTGGGTTTTCAGGAGCCAAGTTTTCTTCTTTTCCCACCACAGAGCGTGATCTGACCAGTCCTTCTTGACATCTGCAACAAAGAACCCATTTTTCCCCAGTTAAAAGCAGATCCAGAATGAGCCTTCAAAGGACAAAAGAGGTTTTAAAATGAGGAGGAATTATTGACCCAAAAAAACTCCCAACAGCCCTTTTTGGATGCAAGTAACTGCTTGTATTCAGTAGGGGTTTGATGGGATGTAAAAGCAAGGAAGGGGAATGAGGATGAGACACCAGGGGTCTGTGGATCACCAGTGATCCTGCCTGGAACACAAAGCCAAGGGGTCATGAGTGACCCAACACCTCCCCCAGCAGGGATTTTGCACAGTTTTTGGGGTTAACTATCAATTATTGGGTTTTTTCCCACATCCAGGACACCTGTGCTACCCAAAGATGAGCCCAGCCACCTTGGAACACATGGAAAACAGAACCCAGAGGAGGTTTGCACAGAGAATTCAACAGGATTTTGAGTTTCTACAGAAAAACCCTAAAAATTCCCAACTGAAATGAAAAGTTGCCTCCCAAAGGAACAACACAACTCAACAGCCTCATCTCCTTCCAGCAAGAATGCAACCATGGGGTCCTTGGAGGTCACCTCCAGGTTGGGAAGCATTTGGGGAACCAAAGCATGGTGATAACTCCAAAAGACAAATCCTTTGCAATATTGGCCCTAACACCTGGAATATTTTTCACCCACATCTGGCCCTGCCATTCCTGCACAGCATTTTCTCTTCTACTCTGACAATTAGCAACAGTGCCATGCCCTTGCACCACACAGGGAAAGAGAATGGAATGATATGGAATATAATAATATATTTAGTAATAGAATAATTCAGTTTTCAGCTCCAGATCCCCGTGATCCTGGATTTCCATCATGAAACATCAGTTTAACCCCAGTTAAAAACACCAGCTGACATTTATTCCAACACCTCCTGTCTCCATCCTTCAGCACTGCAGGGCACCAGCCAGAAAGGCAGGAGCAATTCCAGAGAACTGGAGAATTTCCAGGATTAGGTAAAATCCCAGCAGACACAATGCCAAAGGGACTGAAGGTACCAAGGAAAACACTCCAGCACCAACATCCTGCTGTGATTCTTGATCTCCTGTACAGGAGCTGGACTGGATGATCCTCATGGTTCCTCCCAGCTCAGGATATTCCATGATCCTGTGATAGTGAAGATTATCCCCAAGAGCCACATCTGAATTCAAATGAGATGAGAACAAAATGACAAATGAACTTTTGTCTGTCCCTATCTCAAACCCAGATCTCGAGCTCGGGGTTACTGAGAAAACCCAGCAGGAGCTGGATTTTCCCTTTGAACTCCTGGTTTAATGGCACAATCAGGACTGCAGAAAGTGGAAACGTTCAGCTGGACTTTTCAACAGCTTTGTACAATCAAATTAAACAAAACCAAATATAGAAAAGCATGCAAACTTGCACAAGCCTTGTCTACCAGGAAAAAAATCCAAGAAATCATTACAATGGATTCTGGTAATGAAGTCCAACTTCTGCCCTACTGAAAGCTGAAGGAGTTGGCACCAAAAATCAGGGGGAGGAAGAAACCAAAGGCATTTGGAATCAGTAACACTCATGCCTAACAGAAGGAGATTTGGGTTTACACTGCAGATTAACCATTCAGGGGCACAAAAACAAGTCCCTGGGCCTGAGAGTAATTAACACTTTCAATTAACAGTGAGATGCTGGTTCTAGCAGGAAGGGGAAGGTCTGTGCCTGTCCCATGGGGTAGTTATATATAAAAGAGGCTGGCAAATGTTTAGCAGCTGCTTTGTGGGGCTGAGTTTTGCACATTTTGCAAGGGATCCAGGATTGCTTGGAGCAATCCCTGCAGGCCAGGGAATGCCAGCAGCCTGGTTAAACCTGACCAAAGGTTTAGAAACCTTCACCAGAGTCCCAATTCATGAGTTACTGATTTGTTTGGGTTACAGCTTCACAACACTGAATATTTCAGCTCAAGCTCCTCCCATCTACTACCATCAGTCACTGGCCACTTTGTATTTATCAACCCATCACACTCATCAACTTATTTTTACTTATCAACTATTACAAATTTATGAGCTGGGCATTCATTTGTCAGAGCTCAGGTAAGTCTCCAAGTACTGCAAATTCACCTTAGAGATCCCAGACCTGGGATTTAGAAGTTTCCTACAGCAAATCTCAGTGGTGTTTGCAGACCCAGCCCCTCTGAGCTGGAGGGATGGACACAGAGCTGCTGGAGCAAGGCCAGAGCAGGATCACCAGGATGATCCCAGGGATGGAGCACCTCTGCTGTGAGGAAAAGCTGGAAGAACTGGGATTGTTCACCCTGGAATAAAGCAGCTTTGAGCTGATCTAACTGTGGCCTTCCAGTGCCTGAGGAAGCTGCAGGAAAGATGGAGAGAGACTATTTACAGGGGATGGAGGGACAGGACACAGGGAATGATTTCCACTGCCAGAGGGCAGGGATGGATGGGATATTGGGAAGGAATTCTTGGCTGGGAGGGTGGGGAGGCCCTGGCACAGGGTACCAGAGCAGTTGTGGCTGCCCCTGGACCCCTGAAGTGTCCAAGGCCAGGCTTGGAACAGCCTGGGACAGTGGAAGGTGGGTGAGCTCTCTCCCAACCCAAACCCTTCCAGAATTGTGTTAAATGATCTGCACACATGTAAGGGTCACCAGAAACCACTGCCACCCTTCCAGACAAGGAATCCCCAGGTGCAGGCAGCAGGGATGTGGCAGCTGGAGCTGCCAGCATCAGCTGGAGCCTGGGCTGGGCTCAGGGAGCTCAGGGAGCCCAAGCCCAGCAGCAACACCCTCGGGAAAGGGAAGCACAGCACTTCCTTCCCAGCCCCAAAATAAACCCTGCTCCCTGCTTCCCCCCTCTCCCTGCAGCCTGAACCCAAACCTCTGGAGCCTGGGAGGGCTGGAAAACACAGCTGTCATTTTTTTTATCTTTCCAGGAAGATCCTGGTGCTGCATTTGCCTTCCAGAACTGTGCCAAGAGGCAATGACATCAGGATGTTTTATACAGCAAAACCCTTGGAAAGCCACTCAGACAGTCCTGGGAATGTGAGAGGCACCTTAAATCACACAAATGGCTGCAGGGACCTCTGTGAGGACACATCAGTGAGAGAAGGAGTGAAGGGCTGCTCCATAAAGTGTTTTAAACCTGAAACATCCTCAGCTTTCCATCCACACCAGTGCCTGGCTGCAGTTGCTTGCCCAGCACGAATTACAATTGCAGATTTTAATTCCCACAGCCACCACTAAATTCCCACCTAGAAACCAAGCAGCAGTAATTCTGAATTGAGATTTAATTCTGGGCTTGCTGAACACAATCAGCATTCAAGCAGCAAGGCTGAATCTGGGTGAAGGGCAAAGAAAATGGAGGCAGCCCTGCCTGATAGCCCATTTATCCCATTTATCCCATTTATCCCAGGACTTGGCTGCTCCCAAAAGCTCTCCCTCTGCCAACCCATGGTTTTGTAAGTGCCTTTCCTGCTGCAGCAGCTATTGAAGCTCCTTCCTGCAGAAGCTCTGCCGTCACTTGGCAGCTCCTCTGGGCCAGCTCAGGACTCACAGGCAGTGTAAACACTGCATTTTCCTTGTTATTTTGGGATATCCCCTGCTGCAGATGGGCTCTCCTTCCCTGCACTGCTCAGGACAACACAGCTCTGATATGACTGAATAAATCTCTTTTTTTCCCCCCCTTCCCAGTGCATGGTTAAATCCCACTGGAGGGTGTTTGGAAGGCAGGGGTGGCTCCCACCTCTGGAAAGGGATGGCAGCAAATTCCCTTCACATCCAGAATTAATCCACAGGGCAGCCAAGACCCTGCAAATGCCTCCATCACCTTAACACTGGGGGTTAATAATAAATAATTTAAAAGCTGCATAAGCTTGAGGAGGTAGAGTGGGAATTCTGCAAGCCTGCCTGGCTTGGATCATGGATTTTTGGTGGATTTTTGGTGGATTTTTGGAAGCAGAGGATTTGCAGCTGATGCTGTTTTTCCTGGAATTCTCCTCTCCTTCAGCAAGGCAGCAGATGCAGCTGGAGCAGAGGCTGCAGCTCATTCCTTAATTATAAATGATGGCTTTTAGAGCAATGGATCCAAATCTTCAGCATTCCCACTGGAACAACCCAACAGGACCATCCCCCTCTGGAGCACAAGAGCCAAACCCATCCATCCCTCTGGGGGGTTTTCCACAGGAGCAGAATTTGCTCCACAGTTTTCCCTGGCTCCTTCCCAGGGGTGGGTTTAATCAGGATTATCCCTGCTCTGCTCTAGGCACACTTGGGAAGCTGAGGTGGCAAAATGCCTTTCCATTATCTCAAATTTATATATCTATAATTAAAAAAAAATATATTAAAATTATAGATATATTAAAATTATATATAAAAATAATATATATAAACATCTATTTATATATATATACATAATATATAATATATATTATGTATAAAAACATACACATAAATAGTAACCCCATATTTATATATGCATATACAAAAGAGACAATTATATGCATATATAATTATACATAAACACACAAAATAAATGCATATAAAAATATATCCACATACACACACACACACACACACACACACACATATATATTATATATATATATATATATATATGTCTCCAAGATACAATGACTGAAACCAATTCACAAGCAAAAAGTAATTTTTTCTATTTGATAATCTACACAAAATGTTTTTGTATTTGGTAATCTACATGTTTTTGTATTTGAAAATCTAACCCCAGGTTTTCTACCTTCTTACTGAGTTTGGTGCTGATGGGCTGAAACTCCTTGAGGGTTTTCATAAGAATATTAAAATAAAAGTGATCTCTTTTTTTTCTTTTTGTTGATTTTTAGATTTTAAAATTAATGTGCACTTCACACTGAATTGAAAGACAAAAAGCACTGAGTGCAGGCAGCTGATTAAAGCACCTTTAAAGACAAATTCCTGCTGATAACACCTTAATCCAAGCCCTGAGCTGGGTGTTGGCTGCATCCACTCCCCTCTGGGGAAGCTGGAGGAGGGGAAAAATCCTTCAAAGGAAAAGAGACTTCCAGGAATAAATAGCTGGGAATGCCCTGGGTGAGCTCAGGGATGGGGGATACCCTCTCCTGCTCACTGGGGATGGAAAAAAAGGTAAAAGTATTAAAAAATTTGGGAAGGAGAGAAATTTAAGGCTGAAAGTGGAAAAAAAAAAAAAAAAAGAAAAAAAACTCCATCACAACCAACCATCAAAATTCATTGCACAGAACTTTGTGTGGTTGCTCTGGTGGGTTTTTCCTTTTCTGGGTGTTCAGGGTGGGGAAGGAACAGGCTCACAGCACTAAAAATCAGAAAAGAGGGCAAATATTCTTAAAACACCCAGAAATACTAAAAAAAAAAGGCTAATTTGGTGCATGGAGAAGGACAGCAGTGATGGGGAAGGGCAGGGATAAAGAAGAGGAAAGGGGAAAGAAGGGAAGAAGGAAAAAAAGGAGAAAAATCAGGAAAAGAGAGAGGGAAAGGAAAGGAAAGGAAAGGAAAGGAAAGGAAAGGAAAGGAAAGGAAAGGAAAGGAAAGGAAAGGAAAGGAAAGGAAAGGAAAGGAAAGGAAAGGAAAGGAAAGGAAAGGAAAGGAAAGGAAAGGAAAGGAAAGGAAAGGAAAGGAAAGGAAAGGAAAGGAAAGGAAAGGAAAGGAAAGGAAAGGAAAGGAAAGGAAAGGAAAGGAAAGGAAAGGAAAGGAAAGGGAAAGGAAAATCCTGAGTTAAAGGCATGGATAAACAAGGATCATCAAGCCCAACTCCTTGCCCTGGACACCCCAATAGCCAAGAGAATTAGTGAAGGTGCTGAAGATTTTTCTTAAAATATATATTTTTTATTTATATTTATTCATATTGGTTATATATTTATTTTACATATATATATATATGAAGTGTAACACTCTTGTACCTGTGTAGCTGAACCCATTGCTCCCTCCCTCCAATCTCCCCACTGCTCCCACTGACCTCTGGAAATCTGGATTCCTTTAAACATGCCAAAGCCACTCCTTCCAGGATAATTATGGAGAAAAAAAAAAAAAAAAAAAAAACCAAACCCATTTAAAAACAGAGCTATCTTCATTTATCACGAGTCCAGCAGAAATGCTGATGTGTTTGCTGGGTGACACAGTTGCTGTCTTGAGGCAAAATCTATAATTTTAGGAAAATATGAGTGTTCTAGAGTGCACTGGAGTAGAGTCCCCTCAATCCCCCAGCAGGGATTTAATTGCAGAGCAAAGTTCAAAATGGAACAAAAATCCCTCCAGCCTCTGGTCACAACACTTGAGAAATTATACTTTGAAATGAAGAGATAAACAGCCCATAAAATTATCATCAGATTGATGAAATAAAGCTGCAACCAGGACAAACTGATGCTCCTGGAGCTAATGGGACTTGAGAGGGGTTTTAATCACATCTCCCACATGTATGTGACACCTGGATAATTTACAGCAAATAAATCACAGACTGGGCCAGGTTGGGACCTCAAAGGATTCAAGGTTTTATGGGAATGGAGCAACTGTGGGAAAAGCTCTTCAGACCAGACTCTTGGAAATTAAAAAGAGACAAGAAAATCTGAATAAAAGCTGATTTTTATTCCAATAAAAAGGGTAAACAGCAAGATCCAGGTGATTGTCCTGGAAACCTGGGGTTTTTCTAGGGGGGAAAAAATGTGTTGGATGGCTGGAAAGTATTAATAAAGGAAAGGAAAAAAAGATGGGAAAGGTGGGAATGTCCAGCCTGAAGAAAGGAAGGCTCCAGGGAGAGCTCAGAGCCCCTTGCAGAGCCTAAAGGGGCTCCAGGAGAGCTGGAGAGGGACTGGGGACAAGGGATGGAGGGACAGACACAGGGAATGGGACACTGCCAGAGGGCAGGGATATTCAGAATATTGGGAAGGAATTCTTCTCTGTGTGAGGCTGGGAGTAGAATTCCCTTTTTCCCTCCAAGTTTTCCATTAGCAACTTCTAACAGCAGCCACTCTGCAGCCACCACCTGTGGAAGGGATTTTATCCATGGATGACACAGAATGGGACCTGGAATCCTCCTGGATCTGCCACCATGGGCAACTCTCCCCATGGTTTTCATGGAAATGCTGGAATGGTTTGGGATGGAAAGGATCTTAAAGCTCATCCAGTTCCACCCCCTGCCAAGGGCAGGGACACCTTCCACTGTCCCAGGTTGCTTCAAGCTCTGTCCAGCCTGGCCTTGGACACTGCCAGGGATTTGGGGCAGCCACAGCTGCTCTGGGCATGTGTGCCAGGGCATCACCACACTCAGAGCCAGGAATTCCCAATTCCCACTATCCATCCATCCCTGCCCTCTGGCAGTGTCCCATTCCCTGTGTCCTGTCCCTCCATCCCTTGTCCCCAGTCCCTCTCCAGCTCTCCTGGAGCCCCTTTAGGCTCTGGAAGGAGCTCTGAGCTCTCCCTGGAGCCTTCTCTTCTCCAGTGAACATTCCCAGCTCTCCCAGCCTGGCTCCAGCCCTTGGAACATCTCCATGGCCTCTCTGGATTTGCTCCAGCAGCTCCATCTCCTTCCTATGAAGATGTCAGACCTGAAGGCATCAAAGCCCTGAGCACAAGGAACAAGACACCTGCAGCCTCCTCCTGCCTTGTGTTCACAACAGGAATGAGCTGGGATTAAAAATCTCCTCTCTTCAAAACCATCCCTCTCTGTCCTATCACTACCTGCCCCTGAAGAAATTTCATCCTACTTCATTTTCAGGAAAACAAATGTTCAGGACATTCAGCACCACAGAGGTGCCCAAAAAAGGTTGGACCTGTGCTGGAATTTCAATCTGAAAAGAATATTTCTTGCATGAAAAATAGTTTGACTTAATAAAGTAAAAACCAAGCACCAAACAAACAAGGACAAAAGGAGCCTTGTTCCCAACTCTGTGATTCCATGAGCACGGCCCAGTTCAGGAGCCCTCCCCCTGCCAGGGCAAAACCCTGACGTCAAAGCCCCCGTGCAGTGGCACAGAATGATTCAAGAACAAGGAAAAAATAGGAGGGAGGGGGAAAAAACAAGCCCAGTGGAGGAGACTGAGCACATTGGGATGCAATGCTGCATGTGGATGTTCCATGTGTCTGTCCTTGCTCAGGGAAATTACACAGTGTCTGCTGCTAGTGAGGGAACGCACGAAGGCACTGCTGGAAAAACGAGTGGGATTCTTTCATTGCCTTTTATTGGGATTCTAAGGCAGCTTTGCAATGGAAAATCCGTGTCTTGATGAGGCAGGGGTGGTAACTTGAGTCCTGAGAGCTGATACATCAACACCAGCTATCCCAAAGTGCTGCTCCTTGCAGTGCAGGGCTCAAGATGCTCAGCCCATGGGATACAGGGAGAAGAGCAAATCCTAACAAGCCTGAAAGCCAGTGTTTTTCTAAAGTAAACTGCAGGAAGGAAGCTCTTTCCAGTGTTAACAGGATTGCTCAATTAGCAATTGAAAGTTTATTAACTTGGATTGTATCTTGTTCCACCCCCTGCCATGGGCAGGGACACCTCCCGCCATCCCTGGGTGCTCCAAGCCCCATCCAGCCTGGCATTGAACACTTCCAGGGATGTGGCATCACGTTTTCCTGCAAAATCTTCCCTGTAATTTTTAGCTTTTTGGATATTTGGTAGCTTTATGTTCCATTTAAATGCTTGCACAGCCATACCCAGTAGGGAGAGAGGTTTTCCAGTGATGCTGAACCCAGCTGGAATATTGGGAAACTCTCCAGAGGAGCCACAAGCTGAGGTCACCTCAGCTCCCCAACACCCCAGCACTGGTGGGCTCAGGAAGGTCTTTGGTAGCTCTGTGCAGAATTCCTTTAAATCCCTGCACCAGCAACCCAGAGAAATGTGGATTACTCATTTTTCTATAGCACAGAACAAAGAAAAGCAAAGGTGGATTAGTATTTTCTTAACTGGATTTTTTTTTTTTTGAAAGAGGATCTTCACAACCTGATTTTGCCAACTGTTCCCTCCCATTCACCAAGCACCCCTCCAGAGGAGGCTTTCACTGGCTGCTCCTGGATGGATGGAAGGAAGGAAGGAAGGAAGGAAGGAAGGAAGGAAGGAAGGAAGGAAGGAAGGAAGGAAGGAAGGAAGGAAGGAAAAGCACCTCTCCAGGGAGCTGTCCTGAGGAGCAGCCCAGCCTCCCTCACCCTGACCCCAGATCACTCCCTCCCCTCTCCAAAAAGGACAAGTGTCCCAGGGTGACAGCAGCCTGCAGTCCTGACTCATTCCCAAGGAATGTGCAAGCCAGAGGAGCTGGTCCTGCCAAAAAGACATCACAGCCAGTAAGGGAGCCAGAGGACGTGTCCTGGGAGGGAGGATGCAGGGAAAGCAGGATGATGGGCAACCTGAATTCCCAAATTCCCCAAGTGCTTTAATGATGGCTAATCCCTGGTTAAAGCTCAGATCCTGCAAAGTGACATTTGGAGCCCTGAGGATTCCTCAGGCAGCCTCACCCCACTCCATAACTGTCAGTGTTGGTCCTTCTCTTACAGATCCACATGGAATCATGGCTGGAAGAACAGGGCACAGGGTGCCCAGAGAAGCTGTGGCTGCCCCTGGATCCCTGGAAATGTCCAAGACCAGGCTGGACAAAGTTTGGAGCCACCTGGGATAGTGGAAAGAATCCCTGCTGATGGCAAGGGTAGAATGAGATGGTCCCTTCCAACCCAAACCATTCCAAGATTTCTTTTTGGTTCTGCCTGTTGCCTCAAGCTCATTCATGAAGACAAAACACTTTTAAAGGAATTTAACACCTCCAGCCTGGATCTGCCTCACCCATCCTGGCACTAAAGCCCTGGGGCAGGACATGAGGGAAGGGGACAATTCCTGCAGCAGAAGCTCTGTGAGCACCAGCCAGGAAGGGAAGCTGAGCAAGACAGGGACAAAGCTTCTTCCACTTCCCAACTTTCTAACTGAATTGGAGTTTCAGCAATTAAACCTTCCCAAAGTACAAGTGCCTGCAGGGAACAGGGGAAAATAAAGAAAACAACCACCAGCCAAGCAGGTGTAATGGGCTGGGAAGAGATTTAAAATCCATTGGTAAAACAGATTTTTTTGGGTGCTATCATGATGTTCTGCAAGCTAAAAATCAGCTGATTTGTAAAGAGGAAAGTTTCTGCAGCTGCTGGTGTGAGTTGGTTTTTTATGTGCATCCCCTCCCAGAGCAGTTCTTAACCTGTTGGCCAAATTCAGCCACATTTTACCAAAAAGTAGAGGTTTCCCAAGATCCCACCTGGTCTGGAAGGGTGGGATCAGTGCTGGCACAGGGCCATGCCATGCACACAACTCCCAGCTGACCTGATGGCCACAGAGTGGGAGCTGCATCCTCACTGGAAAATGGGTGAATGAAAGAAAAACTAAGATCAGTTCTCCAGAAATAATAAATAAAGATTTCCTCTGGTTTCCTGGGCACTTCTCATGGTCTATCCCAACAGTTCTACCTGGTAAAAGCTTCAGCCTGGATGAGATCAATGTGTCAAAAACAAACCTGGGCAATAAAATTAAATTACAGCAACTCTGCTAAAATTCCATCCAACAGGAATTTGGGGGCCTCAGCATTTTTCCAAGTTACACACCACAAACCCTTGAAAGCCACTGCAACATTCAGAACTGAAACATTCTCAGCCAGCTGAGTTTTGCTCAGTTTTGTTCCTCTGCCCCTGTGTAAGCAATCAGTTAATTCACATTTCAGAATGGGAATGAAGAAATGCAGTTTCTCCAAGTTGTTTTCACACCACAAGACTTTACCCAGGGCTGGATGCTGGGCTGAAATCAGTGAGCTCCACTAGGGCTGTAAATCTCCTTCCTTCCCCTCATCTGTCAGAAAAACCACCACTAAAAAAACTCCCCCAAACACCCAAAGCAGGAGCAGGCAGTGTTGGTGTCCCTGGTGATGTTGAAACAACTGAAGTTTGCAGTGCAAATAATCCCTCATCTTTCCCAACTCAGTAAACATTCCCCACATCCACTATTTCAGGCAGATATCCACAACTTTTTTTTTTTTTTTTTTTTTTTTTAATCATCACATCAAAGACCGGGGGTTAAAATCCAGGTGACTGGTTTGCTGACTCATAGATTCACAGTGGTTGGGGTTAGAAGGGACCTAAAAAACCATTTAATTCCACCCCAAAGACACCTTCCAGTGGACCAGGGTGCTCCAAGTCCAACATGGCCTTGAACATTTCCAGGGATTCTATTCTGAGTACAATTTCTTGGAGTTTTGTATGGTTTAGACTCAGTGAAACACAAGCCCTGATGGGGAGGAAAATGGAAAAAAAAAGGAAAGAAAAAAAAAAAGGATTAGAAAAAGGGGAAGTTGTGAGTGTGATGATTTCTATGATTTTTCAGCTCCCCACACCAGCTTCCCCACGTGCCTTATGTCAAATCAAAACCTGAAGGAGCTGGAAGAGGAAACTACTGATTTGGGCTGGGTGGGTGCAGCAAACCCAACAATTTCCTGTCTGTGGTGTGACAAACCCAGGCTCTGGGACCTGCAGGAACACCAACACCACCTCCCACCCTGCACTCCTTCCCCTCCCACTGGGACCTGTGAGCTCTTCCCAGCCAAATCAGATGGCTCAGAGTGACAGAATTTTAAAAGATAAATAAATAAAAATAAAATTTTCATTGTTTTAGCCCCTAAAGAATAGCCACCACTCTGAGTATAAATATTAATTGCTGTGACTGCAGCTTGGAGCTGCCTCTATGTGGCTTTTACCTCCCCCCACCCTGAATTCCTCTGGCCATTGGCAGCTCAGCTGAATATTCCACTCAGGCTCACAAAGAGGACTTTATTTGAGCCAGGATCAATCTTGAGCTCACGTAGGAGCTTCCTGGAGTCCAAAGCTGGATGGAAAGGAATGATCTGGCCCCTCACAGATCAATGTGCATGGCTGGGGTGTGTGTTCACAGCACTGGCATGTTGTCATTTAAATGTCACCAAAAATGTGCTGCCTGGAGGGTGAGGATCAGCACAGGGAAGGGATGAATCAAGTGGCAATGTGGAAATGCAGGGAATGGGAGCAGCTCTGCTGGTCTCCTTGAGGATGCTGCTGAAGTGGGAGCATCCAAATGGAAAATCCAGGTACCAATTCCAGCTGAGAACAGCCCAAAATCCTGCCTGGGTCTGGAGCAGGATTTGGTGCTCAGAGGTGCCAGATCCCCCTCTGTGCTCACCATCCCACTGTCTGCCAGCTGGGCAGGTTTTGCTGTTTAGAAACTTGGGAAGAAATTTTCCAGGGAAATCTGGAGCAGGGTCAGTGCCTGCCCAAACCACAAACACCATCCCCATTTGTGACATGATTTGGGCCAAGCTCTCAGCACCCAGCCCCAGAAGGAACACAAACAGCTCCCCAAGGACTGAAATCCTCTCATGGCCATCATGCATTTGGAAAGCAACACTGAGGAGTGACCAGTGCTGATTTTGAAGGAAAAAATCCTTCTCATCTCAGATGATGGCCAGATGAGCACCTGTGGATGTCCCAGGTGAAGGTGCCCAGGTGACATCATGGGCACAGATTGGAGAAATGCCCTGAGCTCATGCCTGGCACCAAGCAGTGATGCTCAGACACCAAATTCTGGGAAGTGTGGCTACAAGCAGAGAATCCCAGAATGGTTTGGGTTGGAAGGGAACTTAAAGCTCATCTCCTGCCATGGGCAGGGACACCTTCCACTATCCCAGCTGCTCCAAGCCCTGTCCAACCTGGCCTGGGACACTGGCAGGGATCCAGGGGCAGCCACAGCTGCTCTGGGCAACTTGGGCCAGCACTATATAGAGAAGAATTCCTTCCCAATCTCCCATCCATCCCTGCCCTCTGGCAGTGAAGCCATTCCCTGTGTCCTGTCCCTCCATCCCTTGTCCCCAGTCCCTCTCCAGCTCTCCTGGAGCCCCTTTAGGCTCTGAAGGGGCTCTGAGCTCTCCCTGGATCCTTCTCCTCTCCAGGTGTCACCCCCAGCTCTCCCAGCCTGGCCCCAGCCCTTGGAGCATCTCCATGGCCTCTCTGGATTTGCTCCAGCAGCTCCATGTCCTTCCTGTGCTGGAGTCCCCAGATCTGGATGCCTCTTTCCAGCAAAGTCCAAAGCACAAGGAACAAACCCTGCAGCCTCCTCCTGCCTTGTGTTTACAACAGGAATGGGCTGGGACAAGGACTCTGCATCTCTCCCCCATAGCCTTAAGCTGTTTTCAAGAGTTCATTCCAGTTGCAAAGGCAAAGAATTTCCCCAGCCAGTCTCACGAGGGCCTGGAGTGTTTACAAGCACTGCAAATCCTCAAACACAAACCTGGGCAAATCAATGACACTGCACTTTGCTGGTGTTTTATTCATAAACCTTTCAGGGGTCCATTAAGGAGAGGAGACTTCACAGGCAGAACAACACTAATATTTAGAATTGATCTTGCAAGGAATGGAGCTGAAATCCTTGGAAGAAAACACAGCAAAGTCTATTTGATGGTGAAAAGAGCCCCTGGGGTAAAACCCAGACACATTTGAAGGCTGAAACCACTTTAAAAAAGAGCTTAAAGTGCTACAACCAAAACTGCATGGGACAACTCCTGTGCCAGTCCTCAGGTGACATCCCACCCTCTCCCAGGTGACACAAAGGAGATAGTGGAGGAGCTGCCAAAGGGAACAATGGAGATTAAACCAGAGGCACAAACCCTTAACCCAGCTTCAATTCACCAAAAACCCCAAAAATCCCTTCAGGAGATGTCAGCACTGCCTGCCATTGCCAGCCTGTCTGAGGGCAGAGGGTTTGCTCTGACATTTTTCTGTGTCAGCTCTCCTGCCCATCCCAGGTCACTAAAATAGAGATGCTACCACACTACTCATCCTTAACCCCTTTTGGTCCAGAAGGACATTGATAATTCCTTTTTTTCACTTATCTATTTTCCTCAGGTACAAACCCAAAAAAGTGCTCAGTGCTCCCAGCAAACCCCAGGAGATGGAATCACCTGCTACCCATACCCTGCCTGTAAAAGAGTCCCAGAGAGAAATCCACATTTCCATCACAAAACTTCTACCCACCGACTTTCTGAATCTGCTCAGTGCACATTTAGGTCATCTGTCTAAGGCTGTGCCTCTGCCAGACACCATTTGTGCCCCCTGCCCTGTTTCTGTCAGCTATTCCTTTATTCCCATGACCAGACAGAGCATCCCACATACATCCCACAGAATTCCACAAACCCCACAGAGCTCCTCCCAAGCACGTTTCACAAATAGCAGGATTTTTTTAATTCCATGTGTTTAAAACAAGTTGACAACAACAATAACCTGCGTTCACTTCCTTCCTTCCTCTGCACCCAGTGATTTTAAGCCTCGCTTTATTTTTTTTGTTTGTAAGTCAATAGTGGCAAAATTCCTAAAAAACCCTGAGAGAGCACCAGGAGTTTCCACTACAGACCCCAGCCCTCACTGAGCAACTAAATGCTGCTGCTCTTAAAACCTCAGCAGTTTTTTTGCTTATTTTTCAGGGATGACTTTGCCAAGAACTTGGCACGGCTCAATTAACGGAGTGGCTTAATCCAGCGGGTGATGAATAACAGGGGAGCCAACAGGTCACTGCAATTCACTTGAGTTACCAGAATCCCTATCTGCTGCTTGGGCTTCCTCCAAGCCCTGCCTGCAGCAGCCACGGATTTTAATTGCCTGTTCCCAAGGAGTCTGAGTGTAGCCACTCTGCACAGGCAGGGACTGAGCCCGTGGGATTTATGGATACCTGCAAACCTTAAGTTAAGGAGGAAGACTTTGCTGCTTCTTCCTAACAGGATATTTACTGCACTCTTTCTCCTACAAGCATCAATAAGATGCAAGATTTTTCTCTTTTCCAAGCTCTCCTTCCTGCTGGGAGGAGGAAAGGTGTTTTTTCCCTTTGTTCACTGATGGTGAAGAGCTCCTACCATCACCCTACAACCACAGTGTGGCTGATCTGCTGCAGATTCCCACTGATGTCCCAAACCTCTCTGAAACTCTGGGCAAGCCACAGAAATCTCCTTTCCAAAGCCTGCAGAGTTTGTCCCAAAGGATGGAGCAGGCAAACCCCAGCCCAAGGCACTGACCCGTGTTCCTTCCTCCCCCAGCAGTGCCCATGGGGGATCCCACAGGGAAACACAGAACTGCAAAGAAACCTTATTTTAGGAAATTTCCTTAAAACTCACAGCAGAAAATCTGCTTGGCAGGAGAAGAATGTTTGGTTTTTTTTTAACGCTGAGAGTTGTTGAAGTAAGGAATTAAACAGAGGAATAACAGGGAGGGAAAAGGTTAAAAATGCAGGGAAAGGGTTTCAATGTGGAAAAATTGCAAAATGAATTGATGTGGAGACGAGGCAGCGCAGAGGCTGGATGAAGGGAGGCATTGAGGAGGATGAGGAACGAGCCTTGTCCCACCCCGCTCCGCTAAACCCGACCCCGCTCCACTGGCAGCAGCTCAAAGAGGAGCCATAAAAATAATGAGAGGGCTGGAAGAGCTGACACGCAGGAAGATTAAAAGGAACTAAATACGTATAGCTTGGCTGGGTGACCAAAGCCAAGGGGAAAGGGAAGGCAACAGCCGGAGACAGCCATGGATGTGATCTGATCTGACCATCCCGGGAAGGGATGAGCCCCCCGGGGAGCTCCATCAGCCGCATTCCTTCCCTCTCATACAATCCCTAATTTAACAAGTGGAGAGGATCCGGGCAAACATTTCTTGGGGGATGGATTACGTCAGCAGCTAATTTAGGTCCTCCATGCCTGGCTTTCCTTTGCACACACGCTTGGGCCCTGGATCACTCCGGCATCTCCCGGCTCCGCGGGGAGCATCGCTCCTTCGCTCACGGGCTGATTTTTTTAGCACCTCTAGAAAGTCTGTTTGCTTTTTCTCCAGCTATGGAGTGCTCTGCTTCAGCAAAACTTTCTGCACCTCCAGTGTTAAAAAAAACCAACCCAGAATAAAATCAAATTTTTGGGGAGTTCAGGCGACCTCCAGCACGAGACCCTTTGATGCGAGTGCTCGCTTCCTTTAGAAACACAGCATATTTATACCCATCTCTTCCTTCCTGCGACTCCAGATAATTAATAAATCAAAACCTAAGCACGGTGGGGGCGGGGGGAGATGGGTTTTCCAAAAGCCACAGGCGGGCTCTGCAGCGGAGCGGGACCTGCAGCTGACAGCTCCGCTACTCCCACAGCCGCAGGCACGCGCGGGACCTCGCAATTAATATTTTATTTGAGCAATTACAGCCATCAGCCCCGGCTGCACCGCTGAGCAAACACAGTCGAGCCGTAAAGAGCCGATAAAGAGGCAAGGGGGTGGAGGCTCGGCGGGGCCGGGCTCCCCGCTTGGGGCAGGGACCGAGCCCTGGAGCTCCCCCGCGTCCCGGACACACGGGCTTTGTCCAGGTGTGTCCCCAGAGCCACCGTGTCCCCACGGTCCCCTCGCCCACACCACCCCGCTGATGGCCACACGGGCCCTCGGCAGCGCTTTGCTCGCACGGAACTCCAGGATGAAGTTTTGCTGCGAACTGCGGAGCGCCCACAAAGCCGCAGCCCCAGAACGCGGAGCTGTTCCCAATTCTATATGAAATCCTAATTCTGTGTGAAATCCTACGTGTGCAGCAGCAGAGGATGAGGCTGAGGCCCCGGGGTGGGAAAGCCTGGCTGGTGAGGAGGTGAGAGGGGCAGCCTGGAAGAGGGCCGGGATGGGATGGGATGGGATGGGATGGGATGGGATGGGATGGGATGGGATGGGATGGGATGGGATGGGATGGGATGGGATGGGATGGGATGGGATGGGGGGATAGGGCAGGGTGTGGGTACCTGGGGTGCTCCTGGTGCTGGGAGCTAAGGCAGAGCACTGGAGCTAAAACAGTACTGAGGCAGGGTGCTGGGACCTGGGAGGCAAAGTACTGGGAGATAGTGCTGGAATAGGGTCCTGGGAGCTGAACTGCAATACTGGAGCAGGGTGCTGGGTGCTGGAGCACAGCGCTGGGTGCTCAGGCACTGTACTGGGGCAGGATGCTGGGAGCTAAAGCACAGTACTGGGAGACACAAGTACAGTCCTGGAGCAGGGTGCTGGAGCACTGCACTGGAGTGGTGCTGGGAGCTAAAGCAGGGTACTGGGTCAGGGTACTGGGTCAGGGTGCTGGGAGCTAAAGCACAGTACTGAAGCAGACTGGTGGGGGCTAAACTGGAGTGCTCAGGCACTGCACTGGGCAGGGTGCTGGGAGTTAAAGCAATACTGGAACAGGGTGCTGGGAGTTAAAGCAGTACTGGAGCTGGGTGCTGAGCACTGGGCAGAGTGCTAGGAGTTAAAGCAGCACTGGGTCAGGGTGCTAGCAGCTAAAGCAGTACTGGGTGCTGGGAATTAAAGCAGTACTGGAGCTGGGTGCTGGGAGTTAAAGCAGTACTGGAGCTGGGTGCTGAGCACTGGGCAGAGTGCTAGGAGTTAAAGCAGCACTGGGTCAGGGTGCTAGCAGCTAAAGCAGTACTGGGCGCTGGGAATTAAAGCAATACTGGAGCTGGGTGCTGGGAGTTAAAGCAGTACTGGAGCAGGGCGCTGAGCACTGGGCACTGCACTGGAGCTGGGTGCTGGGAGTTAAAGCAGTAATGGATCAGGGTGCTGGGAATTAAAGCAATACTGGATCAGGGTGGTGGGAGTTAAAGCAGCACTGGAGCACGGTGCTGGGAGTTCAAGCAGTACTGGAGAAGGGCGCTGAGCACTGGGCACTGCACTGGACCAGGGTGCTGGGAATTAAAGCAATACTGGATCAGGGTGCTGGGAGTTCAAGCAGTGCTGGAGCAGGGCGCTGAGCACTGGGCACTGCACTGAGCTGGGCGCTGGGAGTTAAATCAACACGGGCTCAGGGTGCTGAGCACTGTGCGGATGCCGGGCTGCTCGCGGAGTCCCGGGGCACTCACCGAGCTTCTCGACGAGGCGCAGCATGACTCCGCCGATGTGGATCTCGCCGGTGACCCTCAGGGTGACGTCGCGGCCCAGGTCGGTGACATGGACGCTCAGCTCCCACGTCCCGTCGGCGTAGCAGCCGTCCGGCATGCGGATCCCGTCCAGCGCCATGGCCCCGGCCTCCTGCGCCTGGCACGGAGCGGGATCAGCGGCGGGAAGGGCCGGCGGCGCCCGCTCCGCGCCCCGGGGCAGCGCTGGGGCGCGTGGGGCGGATCGCGGCCGCCGCTCCTGAGGGGCCGCCGCGGGAGGAGCGGCGCGGGCGGGCAGGGCGGGAGGCGGAGGGAGGGGAGAGAGCGAAGGGAGGGAGCAGGAGGAGGAGGAGGGGGATAATAATTAAAGGAAAAACGCGCCTGTGGCAGCCGGGCCCCTTGGCCTTTTATGGAAGCGAAGGACGGAGCAAGTGGGGGCAGCTCCAACATCCGGGAATCGCCGGGGGGCGGCCCGGCCGGGATCGGACCGGCCCGGCTTGGGATCGGCCCGGTTCGGCCCGGCCCAGCCCGGCTCGGGCCGGCTCAGCACAGCGCAGCTCAGCCCGACTCAGCACAGCTCAGCTCAGCCCGCTTTGGCTCTGACCATCCCGGCACAGCCCGACTCAACCCGGCCCGGCTCGGTCCGGCTTATCCCAGCTCGACTCATCCCGGCTCATCCCAGTTCGGTTCCTCCCGGCTCATCCCGGTTCGGCTCATCCCGCTTAGGCTCTGCCTATCCCGGCTCGGCCCGGCTCAGCACAACTCGGCTTATCCCGGCTTGGCTTTGCCCAGCCCGGCCCCAGCACAGCTCGGCTTATCCCGGCTTGGCTCTGCCTATCCCGGCCCGCCTCATCCCGGCTCAGCTCATCCCAGTTTATCTCATCCCAGCCCCGCTGTGCCCGGCTTTGCTCAGCCCTGCACAGCTCAGCTCATCCCAGCCCTGCTGTGCCCGGCTCAGCTCATCCCAGTTTATCTCATCCCAGCCCCGCTGTGCCCAGCTTTGCTCAGCCCTGCACAGCTCAGCTCATCTCAGTTTGTCTCATCCCAGCCCCGCTGTGCCCGGCTTTGCTCAGCCCTGCCCGGCTCAGCTCATCTCAGTTTGTCTCATCCCAGCCCCGCTATGCCCGGCTTTGCTCAGCCCTGCCCAGCTCGGCTCATGGTCCCAGGGCATCCAGAGAGGAAAATTCGGGAGCCAGTCCGCAGAGCATCCATTCGGGCTGGTGGAACCCCGTGCCCCAAACACGCGTGGGTTCCATGGCAGCCGTGCCCGCTCTGCGTCCTTTGGGTTTTTTTTAACACTGGCCCTAAATTCACAGGAAAAATCCTTCCTGTTCGGCAAAATCCTACCTTGGCATAGTAGCCCGTGCCCCCGTTGAGGCTGGGAGATGGGCCGGCTCCCTCCATCCTCATCATCTGTGTGAATATGGGAAATGGGAACTGTCTTTAAATGAAAGGGTCTGAACCGGCACAAATGGAGGAAAAAAAAATATTATCCGCTTCCTGTAGCTCCTCCACCCAGTGATACACACATCCCGCCAAGCAACCGCGCTTCCTGAAAATCCAGCGCGCGGAAGGGGCTGTGGTTGGAGATCCGGCGCTGGGGATGTGTCCTGCCCCGTGCCAGGTGATGGGAATTCACATCCTGGCAGAGCTGTGCCCGCCTGGCAGCCTGGGGGATGCTCTGCCAGCCAGCCCAGCAATGTCTCCATGATCACCATTCCCGCATTCCCGGTGAATGGCTGTGGGAGATTTAGGAGCATGGGATCATGGCATGGTTTGGGTTGGAGGGGACTGTAAAGACCATCTGGTTCCAGCCCCCCTGCCATGGGCACCTTCCACTAGACCAGGTTGCTTTGGCACCACACAGGTAACAAAACCTCTTAAAAGGATGGTAACATTTTTCCACTTTTCGCTTTGCTGTTATAATTGAGATATTTATAAAGGCTGTTCCTCTGCTTCAATACCTAATACACCTTTAACACTAATAAAACCTTTCCTGAGGTCACTCTGGGCAGACTTAGCCAGGTTTTATCCAAGTGTTGTTGCTAAAGCAGCTGATGCTGCTAGGGGGAAATTGGGTGACGCTGCCCCCTCAAACCCTCCTGGGGTCTCAGGGGAGCCCCCATTCCATCCCCCCAAACGTGGAAGCCGCAGCGTGATTTAGAGGGTGACTCTGGAGCGCAGGCGAAAGCCGGTCTGTAACAACAAAGCTTTCCCAGATGCTATCTCCGTGTTCCTCCAGCCTCAAACAATAGGGCAATAAATAGAAAGGGTTACTCTCGGCCCGGCGTGTTGGACGAGCTTCCCAGCTGATGCAATTGGATACGGCCCCGCGGAGCTGGTAACCTTTTAGTACAGCTGGCTGAGGAAAGGCTGCCGGCTCCTTCTGCTCCTAAACCCGCTCACAGAGTCTCCCTTTCCCTGAGGAAGCCCCTCTGCATCCCGGGGGCTCCTTTCCTGCGTGGAGGGAGAGGCTCCCTGAGCCCCAGTGCCCGGCTGAGAGGCAAAGCAAGGTCAAAAATGCACCGGCGCAGCTCTTGCGTCAGAGGCAGCCAAGCATCCCCAGGGCTCTTCCCACTGTTTGCAGCGAGCCCTCGCTCCCACCAGCAGCAATGGCCAAATAAGGTGCAGAAACGCGTGGCCGCTTCCATCGGGGTTGGGATGATACCTACCAGACCTGCCAACCCCTCCGCCCCTTCTCCCTGCAAGCCAGGATACTTTTCCAGTGAAACGGCTCCATGAGCATCCTTGGGAAACCAGTGTGATAATTTCCCTGTCCCCAAATCGTTGTGTCCCTTTTTAAATTTAAGCTGGTGATCTCTAATTTGGTTTTTAAAGTGTTATGGGCAGTTGTTGAAAGCAGCTGTGTTCCTGCTCGGCTGCTCCGGGCAAGCCGGTCAGACTGGCTCTTCCCAGGGTGACCAGCCATGGAACTCTGCCCTGCACATGTGGGTGCCTTTGCTGGGTGCCTGGAGCTGGGAAAGCAGCAGGACTGAGTGCCCATACACAGAGAGAAATTCCCCAAATCCCTCTGTAAACAAAGGCTCTGTTTCCTCAAATGCTCCGAGCACAACATGCTCTGAGCTGGTGGTGAGCAGGCTCCTGTCACCTCTCTGCTTTACCTGGATTTTGATATTCCCTGTCTACAGTTTCTTTCTTAAAGAGGATGAAGTTTCAGGGAAAAAAAAAAAAAAAAAAAAAAAAAAAAAAAAAGAAGAAATGCAGGTGCTTGTTATTCCCTCCACTTTTTGTGTCTCCAGCACTTCCCAGCCCATATTCTCCCTTCCAAACCACTGCCACTGGTACCACTCTTCATGTGGGGTTTGCAAGCTCTTTACTTCACAAAGTCGTGGGATTGCAGAATAGTTTGGGTTGGAAGAGACCTTAAAGACCACCTCATTTCAATCCCCCACCTCTTCATCCCCTCATCTTTTGGCCACAGCCAAGGCTCCCTTTTCACAAATGACCATTTCCCAGCAGGGACAAGGTCACACTCCTGGCAAAGGAAACATGCAGGGTAACTCTGCTTCCTTGTTTATTCCTGGCCACGCTCGTTCTTCCCTGATTTTGTCATTTCAGAAGCATCCACATGATGTGGCCCTTCTATTTTTTGGATGTAAAGGCAGAGCAATGATGCTGTCGTGGCTACGTGTCCCAGAAATGTGCCAGCACCTGGGTCGTGCATGGAGTGAATCCAGTGTTCCTGTAATGAAAGGATGAAGGATATTTGTGATGAGGATCTTGAAGAGGCACAGGAGATGGGGAGGTTTAGTCTTTCTAGGTTGTGATTGTGGTTTGGTCTCTCCAAGCCCCATCCAACCTGGCCTTGGACGCTCAGGGATCCAGGGGCAGCCACAGCTTCTCTGGGCACCCTGTGCCAGGACCTTCCCACCCTCACAGGAATTCCTATTCCTTCCCAATATCCCATCCATCCCTGCCCTCTGGCAGTGGGAAACCATTCCCTATGTCCTGTCACTCCATCCCTTGCCCATGTCCCTTTCCTGATGGCCAAGGCCACATGGGAGGAAGCCAGGGACCAACATTCTACACTCCTTCATGGCCAAAGGTTACAAAATAATAGAATAGAATCCTGGAATTGTTTGGGTTGGAAGGAACCTTAAAAATAATCCCTATCCCCTTCTGCCATGGGCAGGGACACCTTCCATAGCCCAGGTCACTCCAAACCCTTTCCAACCTGGCCTGGAACACTTGCAGGCCATCCACAGCTTCTCCTGGCAGAATTTGGGATAAATCCCAGGCTGCAAGAGATAGTTATGCTGAGATAAGATGCACAAAGCTGGATTGAGGTGCCTCCTCCTTGGCAAGTCAAGCTGAGGTTTTGAGGCCCTGCAGCTACAAATTCCCCTCTCATTTTCCTGCCTCTAATTCCTGAAATCAGCCACGGTGCACTGGAGCCTGCCAGGCTTGTGCTGCAGGACAAACCTCCCTGCAGGGCTCTTCTCTGTCCCCTCTTCACCTTCTTGCCCAGGTATTTGGGTTAATTAAGCTCCCAAAGCCTCAGGCTGGGAGGTTTTCTCCTCTGCAATCAGCTCTTTATAACACAGCACTCTGCTGGCTCTCTGGCTGGGCCTGTCAGGCACTGGTTTCCTGCTGACATTAATTCCTGTGCTGTCATTTATCTTTAAGCCTTTTTCTGTGTCCTTCTGTTTCCAGCTGCCAGGAGTGACCTCCACTGAGTGTGACTCTTGCTTTGGCCCACACAGGAAGCAACGTGCCCCAAATCATTTTCTGGTGTGTTGTCCCCAGTGTCAGGAGTGCCCTTGAATTTTGAGTCCTTCTAGAAGGGTTGGCAGGTTCTAGAGCATCCTAAAACATCATTTTGAGCCAAAGGGAATTGTTAGCTGAACACTTGAATCCATGTGATGGAGAATTTGGATAAATCCCAGGTAAATTTTCCTAAAAGCTGATTCATCCCCAGGGCTGCAAAATCTCCCAGGAGCCATGCCCAGGAATTCCTCCCATTGCTAATCTTCTTCTGCATCACCTGTGCCTGACTGATGGTTTTGGGACCACTCATCATCCTCACCTTGTGACTTCCCACAGTAAATGCAGGATGCAGGAATTTGTCCCTCTCAGGTGCTGCTGTCCTCATCCATCTTTCAGACATCTCCAGAACCCTCAGGGATGTTGGAGCATTGCCTCCATCCAACCCAAAAACTCAAACATCTCCCACACCCCCTCTTCTCCCACAATATGCAACATATTAAACCACTTTCTATTGTCCATCAGACTTTTTGAGCCTTTGCCACTCCCGTTCTGGCTTTCCTCCATCTCCAGAAGGCCTCCTATTCTTCTGCCTTTACAAATACCAAGTCCAGGCTGGAAGGCTGAATTTCTCCCATGGAGCTGAGGCTCAAAGAAAATCCAAATGTCAGGCAACACTCAATCACCATCCCTGGGGCTGGTGACTCTGGGGTGTCAGAAGTAACACCCTGAATCATTTATCCACTGTTAGTCAGCAAGAAGAAACACCAAAAATCCCAAATAATTCCTCTGATGGATCTGACATTTCTCTGGCCAGATAGTGTGAAACATCTATTTGGGAATGATTTACTGGAGGGGAAAAAAAACCAAAAATCCCCAAATTCCACCATCAATTATTCACAGCTGCTCTTCAGACCCTTTTGGGGGAAGCCACTTGATGAGAAGTGGAGCTGTGGGAACTTACCCTGTGCTGGCACCCAGGTATCTCAGTGAAGGAGGGGAGGGAAACTGCCCCCAGCACCCTGTGATTGCAGAGGGACAGCCCCACACCCAGCCCCAGCCCAGCCCTGGCACCGACCCATCCCGTTATCTCCCCAGCCCCAGCTCTTCCCTCCCCAACCGTTCGGGAAATTGGCTCCCAGCCCATCAGTTTTCCCTCTCTGAGGGGGAGGTGAAGCTGGTCTGGCAAGTTTTTTTTAGGGAACTGAGGCCTGGGGCATCCCTGAGACACTCTGGACAACTCCCACTCTATGGATGCGCTCTGGTGCTGCTCTGGAGCTTGGCAAAAATCCTGAAATTGTGGAATGGAGAAGGAAATCCAGCCCTGGGGATGGGGCTGGCCAGCAGTGCTCAAGGGACATGATGATGATGGGGATGGATTTTCCTCCTGTGGAACTCCCAGAAGGCCCAGCCTGGGCCACCCATCCCCTCTGGATGGCACTGGGATGCTCCCTGCTGGTTCCACCACCAGCCCACCTGGTGCCAGGTCCTGTCCCCACCCCACATCCCCCAGAAATGCTCTGAGGCGGATTTATTCTTCATCCCCATGACCAGGGGTATGGCAGCAGCAGCTCAGGGAGGGGACTGGCAACACCCAGATGTGCAGAGCAGTTGGGACACACTTGTGTACCAATTATCTCCCAAAATTCCCACACCTCCCTTTCATGTGGCATCCTGAGAAGGACCCACGTGGCCATGAGCTCCCTAAGGATGGGAACTGTCCCCAAGCCCAGCCAGAAGGAAGGAGAGGCTGGCAGCAGAAACACCACCTCTTGTTCCCATTGCCTGATCCCAGAAACATCCAAAACCTCGGGAATAAAGGACTTGAAGCAAACCACACAGGTGCAGGGAGCTCTCCAAGGCTGCAAAGCCCCCCTGAGTGTGGCAGCAGCCCCATAAATCAAACCTGTCCTACAAATCACACCCTGTGGATAAATCCCACCCCTGCTGTGGAAACTGCGAGCCTGGAGGAGGAGAGGAGGAGAAGGAGGAGAAGTGGAGGAGGAAGAGGAGGATGAGTAGGAGGAGGAGAAGGAGAAAGGAGAAGGAGGAGGAGGAGGAGGAGGAGTGGAGGAGGAAGAGGAGAAGGAGAAGAGGAGGAAGAAAGAAGAGAGAGAAGAAGGAGGAGGAGGAAGAGAGAGGAGAAGGAGGAGAAGGAGGAGAAGGAGAGGAGGAAGAAAGAGGAGACAGGAGGAGGAGGAGGAGAAGGAGAAGGGCACCAAGGACAGAGCATTGGCTTTGGCTGCCTTTGCGCTCCCAGAGACCAAAAAGCACGGAAGGAGAATTTTTATCGATTCCCACGTCAGAGCTCTGGGAGAGCTGGCTGATAACAGGTCCCTGAGCAAAGCACTGACCCACGGGGCTCTGTGGGGTGTTTGGGGCACGGCCCTGATGGAGAAGGACACTTTCACCCTGTGTGAGGCAGCCAAATTTGGCCCAGACCCCAAGTCACAGGTCCATGGGGCTCTGCAGCCCCCCAAAATCCCTGCTGACTAGTTTTTAACCAAAATCAAAGATACCTGCCCATAGCATGGGGGTTGAATGAGATGGTCTCCAAGGTGCCTTCCAGCCCAAACCATTCTGGGATTTTGGGAATCCTATATCCTGGCTCTTGCTGTGGTCACCCAAATTCATGTCCTGCAATGAATGGCTGCAGCCAAGGGAATCACAGCAATTTTCTCCCCATTTTCCAGAGGGAGAAGTCCAGTGAACACGTGGCAGTGACTGACACCCCCTGAGGATTCAGATCCCCACTGAAGCAGGGATCACACTGCCCAGGATGGTCGGGGTGGAAAAAGCACAACAGCCCCTGTGTGCAGCACTGGTTAAAAAATAACCCCAAATTGCTTCCTTTTGAAGGGAAATTAACACTGGGAAACAGAGGGGCTGTGCCCTGATGGAGACCAGGCTCAAATTTCCCAGTCACATCCACACCTCTCCACTGTGGATCGCTTCAGCTCTCAGACAAGTGTCCTGAGCTGAAAAAAGAGATTTGGGGAACATAATCAGCAACAAACCCATCTATGGTAGGGGCTGATAGCTTTTATTTGCCCCTCAGCCACCTGAGAAGCTGCAGCACTTTCAGGAACCTGTCGTGCTGGGGGAAGGGGAGGTGGATGATGCCCAGACAGCTGCAGGGCTTTGTGCTTTTCCAGCTCCAGCCTCCACCGGAAAGATCGGATGCAGGAGGGATGGTAATGCAGTTAGGGCTGGAAAAATAGAGACAGAGCAGGGCAGAGTGGTTTAATAAGGTCGATGTTATTGAATCAGCTGGGTGGGATGAACTCTGTCTGCGAGCAGAGCACTCTGAAGCATCAGCATCTCCCCCAGGAAAGGGAGGTGGGCTCTCAGCTGGCCAGGAATGGGCAAAATGCTGGGAATCCCCCAAATCCCGTGAAATGGAGGTGATTTGGGAGCTCCTGGGAGACACTGATGGTGTCTGCAGCCGGGGGTCCTGTGCTGCTCCTGGTGCAGCCCCACATTCCCTGGAAAATAAGGGTCGGGGGGCTCATGGAGGGCCCCACTGAGGACCCCCAGTCCCAGTTCCTCAGCAGATCCTGGTGGGACAGGACAGTGACCGATGAGGGAAGGCTGAAAGAATTCAGGCTGTTTACCCTAGAGAAAGAAAGAATGATGATAACATCTCCAGGTAGATAGAAGAGGGTTTATCTAGGGAGGGAGGGATGGAAGAGGGAGGAAATGCCCTGTTCTGCCTTTCCACGAGGGAGGGGCAAAAAACAATGGACAAATCACCTGGAGAAGGGCTCAGACTGGCTCTTTGGGGAGGCAGTTTAGATGTGAGGGAGTGAAGGAGTGACCCCACCATCAGAGGGTTTTAAAAGCCAGAAACAGAGTCCTGGGTGGTCACTGTGCCCACTCTGTGCCAGCAGGGCTCTCCCACATTCTCTGTCCAGAAAAACCTTTTGGCAGCTCATTGCTTGAGCTGGAGGATGCTGGAGCTGCAACAGCTCCATTCCAGCTTCATGTCCATGGCAGCAGGGTTGGAACCAGGTGATCTTTAAGATCCCTTCTAAACCATTCTGTGGTTCTCTGCAAAGGTGGGTTGAAGTTTCTGCCAGGCACAGCCTTGCTCCAGTCCCACTTGCAGGTAAATCTCAGCCTGGACACTCAGCAGGAAGAGTCCAACCCAGGCACTAGGAGAGGAAACTGCAGAAACCAGCTGGGGCTTGGAAAAGGGGAGGAAAAAAAAACCCTCCAGGCAGGAAAGAAAATAACCTGCTGGATGGAGAGCTGCCTGTCAGTGATGTTGTTTAAACATGGCAGAGAATCAGAGGGCTGGAGGAGCTGGATGTGTGTGCAGCAGGATTGCAGATGGAGGTGGGTGCCAGCATTTTCTGGCAGGGCTGGGTTGGAATTATCCTTCAGCTCCTTAGATAGCAAGGCAGAGATTCCAGGAGGAGGAATGTGCAGTGCAGCCGTGGGAGGGTGGGAGGAGAAGCCAAAGCCCGTGGCAGCAGGATAGGAAACATCCTGGAGACAAGGAGAAAATCAGGTCAATGCCCTGAAGTGCCTTAGCAGGACATCAGGGAGCTCTTGGGGAGGGGAATGGCACTGGGGGAGTTGGTTGAGGTGAGAAGAGGTCACCATGGCAGAGATCATGGGATTGGAGGATCCCAGAATGGTTTGGGTTGGAAGAGACCTTAAATCCCATCTCATTCCACCCCTGCCATGGGCAGGGACACCTTCCACTTCCCAGATATCCCATCCAGCCTGGCCTTGGACACTTCCAGGGATCCAGGGGCAGCCACAGCTTCTCTGTGCACCCTTCACCCTCACAGGGAAGAATTCCCAATTCCCAATCTCCCATCCATCCCTGCCCTCTGCAGTGTCACCCCTTGTCACACCAGAATGGAGGATGGTTATTCCCATGATGGATGTCGTGCTCTCAGCTGGGATCTGTAATTTCCAGAGGACCAGGAACTGAGGAACTGAAGGAACAGGTGGGAAGTTCAGAGCCACCTTCTCAGGGATGAACAGAGGGCAGTGCACAAATTTGGGATCCCACCCCAGGCCCCTGCTCTCTCCCACCTTGGGATGATGCCAAGGGATGAACAGCCAGGGATTGATCACCTTGCTTGGCTCCCAAAACTCTCTGCACCAAGCACTGGCTGCATCCCCATCCAACAACCCAAATCCTGACACATCTGGATTGGTTTTTTTTTTTTTTTTTCTTAAAGGGAAAATCCATGAGCTTGTGCTGCCAGGCTGTTTTTTCCAAGCCTCTGGTCCCCTGTCCTTCCTGGCAGGGCTGAGGAGTGGCCAGGTTTGCTTCCAGCTCTCCAGTGTGCTTGGGTTATTCCAACATTTGTTCCTTGCAAGGATGTAGGAAATGAAAAATTATTGTGTTGGGATTTTTTTTTTTTTTTTTTTTTTTTTTTTTTTTGTGTTAGAGTTGGGATTAAAAGTTTGAGATACAGTATTGTTTAAACCTAGATGCTTATTAATTTTTATTTACATTACAGTGAGTTCTGCAGTACTTTTAGCTAACAAGTTAAAAATGGAGATGTATTTTACTTTTTACATGGTTTTTTAAGGCTAAACTGTTTAATTAAGAACAGACCCCTACATTTTTTTTACTTTTAATTTAATAATTAATTATTCATGGCTTCAATGCAGATTTTTCTATTTAATTACAAAAGATCACCATGAAGAAGAAGGTGAAGAAGAAAGACAAAACTTCAGCTTTAAAACTTTTATCTTGCTTTCTACATATTACTATATTATAAAACCTTAAATTTTAAGTTTTCTGCTATGTACTTCTATTCAAACTACATAGAGTAATGATTTCAGTTTTATTATTTAATTTTGGGAGCCTTCTTCACAGCCTCAGGTTAAAAACAGAAGTTTTTTGGGGGAATCAGTGCCTGCCAGCACAGAAAAATTCTCAATTTCCAAGTTTCCAACAAGAAATGCTACAAAAGAAAGGCTGGCACGTTCCTGCATCCTGCATCCCACGAGATCAAACCAGATGGGGATTGTCCAGTGAGGAAAAGCAATTTCAAGGAGATAAAAAAAAAAAAAGGGAGGAGATGTTCTTTGCAGGATAACTGCTCCAGAGATCATGGGTGACATTTCCAGCAGGGCAGGGAAGGCTGCAGGGTCAGATCCCAGCTAATACAGGGAAGGTTTGGGCTCCTTTCCAGGCACTTTGGCCTCAGGCCAGTCACTTAACTCTCAGCATCTCAGCTCCTGCAGCTGGAACAGAGCAGGATTTTCTTCCCAGCCTCTGGCATCTGCTGGGCTGGGAGGGTTTTGGGAAGTGAGCACATCCACAATTGGGGGATTGGTTTTCAGAGTCACTGCCACGCTCACAGGTGCAGCTCAGGATCAGGAAGTGCCACTGGAGTGATTTGTAGCCTGCTTGTTTTTTGGGGAGTGTTTCCTCCCCTTGGCCACGTGCTGGGGTGTTGGGAGCACTGGGATGGCTCCTCACTCACCTTTCCAAGGGGATTTGGCATCAGTGGTGAAGGTCTGAGGTCCTTAAAGGAATTCCAGGAGGGACAAATCTGTCTGTCTGTCCCTCCAAGATCCTTTGCAGGCAGCATCTCCTGTCCTTCACTCACAGCATTCCTGAAAGCAAACAGATAAAAAGCCAAGTTCACCTAATCACAGAATCACAGAATATCCTGAGCTGGAAGGGACTCACAGGGATCATCCAGTCCAGCTCCTGGCTCTGTAGAAGAGAGATCTTTTCAAAATCCCCTCAGGCAGAACAATCCTCACAAAAAAAACCATCAGAGTGGGACTTGTGGAAAACCATTTCTGGAGCAGGAGAGCTCCCAAAAACTGCAAGCACCCAAACTCCAGGTAAGCATCTTGCTGCTGCTCCTCTCCAGGACACTTCTGGGAGCTGGGATGTTTCAGAGCTCACAGAGGCCATTCCCAAAGCTGCCTGCAAACTAGAAAACCTTATGTCAGGAAGAAGTCGCAAGGCATCCTAACCAGAAACATATTTGGGGAGTGAGTCAGTGGAGGGGGAAGCAAAAAAGAAAGTTGCACCCTTTAACTTGATGAAAAAAGCATATGGCAACAGCCAGTATTGTGAACAACATTCCCTGCTCCAGCAACTGAGCCAGGGAAAAAAATCATGACTCAATCATTGCATTTCATCCAAATCTAAGGAAAAATCTCCTTCAGGACGGGGTATGTGCAGGGAGAGCCAGTCAGAGCTGAGCTGGCTGGATAATTAATTGAATTGTTTGGAGAGGGGGAAATTTTGCAGCAGGTTTTAGGCTTTAAAAGGCCTGATTTAAACCCAGCTTTGGCTGTGGACTAACAAGTGAGCACTGCAGATGCACAAAATGAATCCATCCCTGCTCAGATTCCACACACAGCTCCTCCTGAGAGCCCAGGATAAAGCCAGGAGCAGCCTGGTCCTTCCCCAGGAACAGCTTGCAGCCAGAGCTCCTACTTCCCCCAGGAGGCTGGGAACGTGTCCCCATAAATCCTGAGCCCAAGGAGGCCAAGAATGCCATCAGGATTATGAAGGAGAACTAGAAACTGGCAAAATGTTTGCTGCAAAAATCCATATGACTCTGCTTTTCTTTAGGGACGCATTGCAGGGCTGGGGACTGACAGGGCTGCAGATTTCCCAGGCATTCCCAGGCACTGGAACTGAAATTCACTGCAGGAAGAAGCAGTGAAACCTCGACTGGTTGTTTGGTTTATGTGTTTTTTTTTTTTCTTTTTCATTTCCCTAAGGCTCTGTGGCTGCAGATGTCAAAGCTGTGACTCTCAGAGAGCCCCAGGACTTGGGAAGGGAAGTGAATAATCCCTAGAAAGCAGCCTGGAGGTGCTGGGTGGGAGCTGCCACATCAGCCCCTTCTGGGTGAATCCATCAATTCCCAGCTTTAGGAGGCTCTGGGACAGGAATCAGCTGCTCCTGAGAGGCTGCCCACTGAAAATGGGCTAGAGATGGTGCAGCAGGGCTGGGACAGGCTGGGAACTGTGGAATTGTTTAGGTTGGAAAACCCCTCTAAGGCCAAGTGCACTGACCCTGTCCCCAAGTGCCACATCCTCATGGCTTTTAAATCCCTCCAGGGATGGGGACCCCACCACTGCCCTGGGCAGCTGTGCCAGGGCTGGACAAACCTTTCCATGGAGAAATTTTCCCTCATATCCAATCCAAACCTCCCCTGGTGCAACCTGAGGCTGTTTCCTCTTGTCCTGTTGCTTGTTCCCTGGGAGCAGAGCCCAGCAGTTCCCTGGACACAGACTGTGCTCTGGGAGATCCCATCTCAGCACACAGGACATCAGCTGCCTTGCAGAACTGTGTGTGCTCACTGGAGGGGTTAAATCCCACCAGGACAACCTTGAGACAGGGTGAGTTTTGTGTGCTCATGGTGAATGATAGAATTGGTGGGACAAATGTTGATGGTTTTGAACAAAAAGAGAATAGTTTAGATTAGATATTGAGAAGAGATCCTTCTGTGGGAAGGTGCCCAGAGCAGCTGTGGCTGCCCCAAATCCCTGGAAGTGCCCAAGGCCAGGCTGGACAGAGCCTGGAGCAGCCTGGGATGGTGGAAGGTGTCCCTGCCATGGCAGGGGGTGGAACAAGATGGGCTTTAAGGTGCTTTCCAAGCCAGCCCATTGCAGGACTCCCTGAGTAGAGGGTGCTGTGGGCAGAGTGAGCCCTGGTGGGAGGCAGCTCCGTGGATCCCATCCCATCCCATCCCATCCCATCCCATCCCATCCCATCCCATCCCATCCCATCCCATCCCATCCCATCCCATCCCTCCCATCCCATCCCATCCCATCCCATCCCATCCCATCCCATCCCATCCCATCCCATCCCATCCCATCCCTCCCTGCCCTGCGCACACCCACGGCTCCGGCTGTGAACATCAAGCTCTGACATGTGTTGCACACGTGCTGGCTGATCCCCATCAGGCTGTTCCCCAGCACTGCCAAACTTCTCCTTGATTTAATCAGCTCCTCTCCTGCCTGGGCTGTCTCCCCTGCCCCCTCCCTGGGCAGATGTGGTGTCTCCAAGGCCAAGGTGGGTCCGTGCCAGCGGAACACGCGGCGCTGGCAGGAACGGTTCTGCCCCTTCCCCTCCCTGCAGCCACCACAAAGCAGCCTCACCTCCCTCCCTATCTCCTGCTGGTTTTTAATACTCAGTTGGATGCAAAAATAAACCCCCCACACTCAGTTGCATGTGAGGAGAGGGCAGCCTGGAAGGCGTAAAGGAGAATTCCCAAGGAGTTTGCCAAGGGACAGAACCCTCCCACCTGAACAGGCTTTGGAGACACAAAATCTTCAGCTGCTGTCTCAGTGTGAGCCCTCCCTCACAGTTATACCCCAGTGCCTCATCCCAGATCCTAAAGGATTCCTTTTCCAGCAGGATCTCACCTTGCCCAGAAGCTGTGAAACTATTTGGGAAAATACTGGCGGAGTGTAGGGGTGGGATTGCTTGAACAGCTATAAAGAAGAAACTGGAAGATGGAATTCTAAAATCCCAGAATGGTTTGGGTTGGAAGGACCTTGAAACCATCTAGTGCCACCCCTTGCCATGGCAGGGACACCTTCCACTGTCCCAGTTTGTTCCAAGCTCCACCCAGCCTGGCCTTGGACACTTGCAGGGATCCAGGGGCAGCCACAGCTGCTCTGTGCCAAGGCCTTCCAACCTTCCCAGCCAATAATTCCTTCCTAATATCCAATCTAATTCTCTCATCTTTTAGTTTAAAACCCTTCCCCTTTGTCCTAGAAAGTGGAGTTTGTTTTGGAAGTGGTCTGTCCCTCTTTGCAAATTACTCTAACTTAAATTTCCATACTGAAAGTGCTCCTAGCAAAGCTGAAAGTACATCAGGCTATTTTTAAACTTCAGTGCTAGTCACTTAACAGTAATTACAAATGTGAAAATTTCTGACAAATCCTCCAGTCATAAACATCCTGGAAAGTCATCAGAGCAGGACATTGGCATTGTAAGACTCAAAGTATGGATGTTCCTCATGTGGACATTCAGCTCAGCACAGCAGGAGTGGGATGGAAAGGTGGGAAGATAAAACATCTGTGAATGCTTTGGCTCTTCTCATCTTTCAGAGCTTTTATTTTGCCATTTTGCATTTCCAACAGGAAAGCCCTGTTCCTGCCCAGCTGGACTCACAGTGACACAGGGCAGGGACTGGGGCAGCCCTGCTCCAAACCACGGCCAGGTTTCACAGGAGGAGGTTTAGTTCAGATATTGGGGAGGAACTCTCAGCTCTGAGGGTGAGGAGGGACTGGCACAGGGTGCCCAGAGCAGCTGTGGCTGCCCCTGGATCCCTGGCAGGGATGTCCAGGCTGGACAGGGCTTGGAGCAGCCTGGGACAGTGTGAGGTGTCCCTGCCATGGCAGGGGGGGAATGGGATGAGCTTTAAGGCTCTTTCCAGCCCAATCCATTCTGGGATTCTCTGGTGGCAGCACAACCTCATTTTTGGCTTTGGGAAGGTGAGACACCAGCAGGTGAAGGAGATCACAAATCCAAGGTCAGCAGAGTTGTTCTCCTTTCCCTCTTCCCATGGCTTTGGTTTCCAACCAGTCTGAGCTTTGCAAGAACAGGAACAGGAACAGGAACAGAAAACCAGAATGGAGCAGTGGAATGGTGAGACAGAGCTGCCCTTTAAGAGACAGCCTGGGACCAGTGTGAGATGAGATCCTGGAAAAGCCATAAAATGAGCAAGAACAAAGTGGATGTGGGGTCCTTGGAGCTCCAGTGTGCTGGAGATACTTGGGCTTCCCCTCTCCCATCTCAGGCCCACTGGGGGATGGAATCAGATCATCTTCAAGGTCCCTTCCCAAACCATTCTGGGATTCTCTGTCCATGGCCACAACCAGTGAGGCCCCAGGGAAAGAGCAGCCTAGCTGCAAGAACTATTTTATTTTATTTAGGAAACAAAGAGAGGAGTTAATCCGTGGCAGATGCTCGCAGAATCCTCAAATGAAACCCCTCTCTTTTTGGATAAATCATTGAGGATTTCAAAACCACGAGTGATGGCTCCTGGGACAGCTCCTTTCTGCAGGGAGCTTCTCAGCCCTGAAGGTGAAGGAGTGGCCAAGGTTTGCTGGAGAGCTGCAGAGGGACAGAGGGGAAAAGGCTGAATTTGCTTCCCAGTGGCACCAGAGAGCACTGACCCCCAGGGTGACCTGAAACTTCAGAGCCAGGTATTTCTCTCCATGGATTGGATCTTCTCTTGCAAGAGGAGAAGTGTTGACACACTCTGAGCTGTGCTGCCAATTTTGGAGCTTCTGCAAAGGCACGCAGGGAAACACAGAACATTGGATTTCTATAGCAAAGTGGGGGTCAAATGGGTCCCCAGGGGTGCAGGAGAAACATGAGGAGCAAGGAATCAGCCTTGGGAGAGCCCAGCCCAGCTCCACTGCTGGCTGGAGTGCCAGAATTCATTGACAAGGACAGAAAGTGCTTTGTCAGTGCTGGAGTTGAGCTGCAGCAGCAGCCAGAGTGACACAAATGCAGCAAGAGAAACATTGCAAAGCCTTCCTGGGAGCTGGACACATCCAAAAAAAACACATCAAAATAACAGCATGAGCCTCTTGGGGTTCCAACAGCGTCCAAGATTTCCCCTAAAAATCTTGAGGATGCTCAAGAAAGCAGGAAACAAACGCTGATTCCAGCAGGAATGAAATCCCAGCACTTCAGAGCAGGTTCGGAAGAGAGAAAAGCACAAAAACCACCTGTGGAAGAGGGAGGGAAAAGCCAAACAAAGAGAAATGGTGGGGATTTTTCTTTCTGAAGATGTTTGGCAGAGCCTGGGGAGGTGACCCTGTACAGGTCAATCACCTGCAGTCCAAATTCAGCAGAAAAAAGATGTATGGAAGCAGAAATCTCATCTCCAAGCTAAAAACAGAGAAACAGGGAACAAGAAAATCCAAATAAACTCGCCTGGCAGAGGGCACACAAATATACATTGAACTAACTCAGTGCAAACAGTTGACACAGTGATTCACGAACTCAACTTGAAAAACAAAATAAATAAATTCCCAATGAATCAGGTACAGCAGAGTCAGCTCAAGAGCCAAGCACATGGGAAAGGAGCACCAGGACAGCAGGAAACCAGGGAAAACAGGTGGGAACCAGGCAAAATAGAAGTATGGGAATGTGAAATATGTTTCAGCTGAGCCTGATAATGCTAATTAGGAAAGGAGATAAAATAATTGAAGTTGGCCAGCCAGACTGTCCATGGTGAAATAAAGCAAAGGGTGTCTGACTCCAGAAACTCTGGCACTGAAGCAGGGAGGGAGCGAATGCAAATGGAGAGGAAGCTGCAGCAGAACCAGCACAGAATAATTAGGAGCAAAGGGACAGAATTAAGAAAAATAATAAAATTCATGCTCATTATCTGCAAAAATGACCTTGCAGCTAAACCATTGTAAGCAATGAAGTTGGACAAAGCCCTCAAGGCCAATTTTGGAAAACAGGTCGGTATCAGAGTGACAGCAGTGAGGAGCATTCCTCTTATCTTGGTTTCTCAAGAAAAACCACCACTCCACACAGCTTGGAAAGCTCAACATGGCCCTTGCAGAAGAAAACAAGGCAGCAATTGGAAGCCAGGACATTCCAGCTGTGCTATGGCACAGAGCATCTGAGTCTGAAGCAGCAGACGTGACCCTGCTTGAGTTCTGAGCTGCACAAACGGGGCCACCCTTCCACCACCTGCACCATCTGCTTTGCAAAGAGGATTCCACCTTTGCAGCAGGATCAGGGGCATTTTTTGAGGGTTGGAAAGATGAAAGCCTGTTTATCATCTCTGCATACAATTCAGAATAAATCCCCACTGATTCTTGCAAGGTGTGTTTTATATTCGGGAGATCAGTAGGTGGTCCGGGGAGTTGCTAATTAATTAATCACAAATAAACACACCCATTAACTCAGGAAAAGCACAAAGGGATGATCAGGTATTGGCTCTCATTACCCCTTCTCCTCCCAGCAGTGTGATTTACTCCTCAGCTCTGCCTTCCCCCTGATTTTCCAAGGGGCACGGACCTAGAAGTCGGATCTCCTCCCTTATATGGAGAGCACTCAGCAAGCACCAGCATGTTCTGAGGCCAGGGGAACAGCTATTCCATAAATCTGAAACATGTCCTGGGCAGCAGCAGGGCTTCCACAGACCACAAGAATTGCAGGAATTAACCCCTTTTGTTTACAGCCCTTAAAAAAGGATCCAGGGGTGGAAAGGGAGAAGGCAGCAGCCCCACCACCCAGAAACACCAACCATGCACATTTGGAAACGTTTTGCACCTTCTAAATACAAAAGGAGATTCTCCTTTTTGTGTTTAAGTTGTCCTCATTAGGAGGAGCTGATTAAACAAGTTATCTGGAGAGCCCAGTCCTGTAAACACCAGGCTGTGTGCTGGAGCAGAGGCTTCCTCCTCCCAGGGGGTTGTTTTCCTTTCCTGGGATTGCTCATCCACCAGGGCAAGCAGGTCAGGCAGGAGAGCTCCAGTTCTCTGAGGCCAGAGAGACTTTTTCACAGATCCTGACCAAGGCCAGGTCCTTTCACCATATGAATGTTGGATATTGGATCACTGCAGTGCTGTTTGTGTCCTTTTCCCTTCCCTTTCTCTTTGTTTTCCCCCTTCAGAATTACTCCTAAATCCCTAAATCCAGCAGAGAATCCTAACTCTCAATTCTTTCACAGAAGGAGCAGCCCAAATAAACATAATGTGGGAGAAGAGCCACCTCTCCCCCCAGACAGGGAACTCTGGGGTTCCCAAGCTCCAGCCTCTCTTCTGGGCAGATGTTGCCACATCTGGGCACACTGAGAACACACCACAGCCTGAGTGTTCTGCTGTTTTAACTGGAGTTTAGGCTCTGCAGCTCCCACATGTGCCATCCAGATCATAAATACCTCAGGCAGAGGCAGCTCTGAGGGCAAATATCCAACATTTCTGCTCCACAGCTTCCACGTGGCTCCAAAATCTCAGCACTGCCCCTCTGCTGTTTTACTTGGAGATTATTCCCTTTCATCCCAAAACTTCCCTCTTGACTTCTGCATTCACTTCAGATACAAACCTCATCTAAATGTTGGTATTCTCAGGCCTCACCAAGTTTATTTTATGGTGCTGTCTCTCCCCCTGCACATAAATATACACATCCATATGTTTTTATACAAACACACACATGTATGGATTTAATTATGGTAAACAAAGGACAGCTGGATCCTCTGCAAACCAATCCAATGTGCCTGAGAAACACTTGGAACCTGAAAAAGCAAAGGCACTTACCTCTGAGAAGAACGTGACTGATGTCATTTGTGTGAAACCACAAATATTTATTTTTAATGAAAAAATACTTAAAGTGTGCCACAGTGTCCATATATTCATTTGAATAGTAGTACAAAGATATGTATTTCTGAGAAAAAGTCTTAACACTGTAGAAAATAAATGTGGTTCTTAAATTATGTCAAAAGAAACCAGTAAAAAAGTAATGTTTTATACACTGGAATAAAATGAAACGATTAGAGAGAATAATAAATTATAATTACAGTATTTCAAATATTTGCCTCATGCTTTTTTTTTTTTTTCCTCTTCAGCATTAGTTTCTAAATGTGTCATGTAGGATAGGCCCTCAGAAGCCAGCAGTCAGGATGGGCTTCCAATGTGGGGATAATTGGATGTGGAGCTGAACCAAGTCCTGGAAAAATGACACAGGGTACATAAAACATCAGCACATGGCAGGTTTAGGTTTGTACTGAACATGTATTTTTGTTTTGTTAATGGAAATCAAATTAGGTTTGGTTTGTTGTTTTTTTTTTTTTTTTTTCAAATCCACTAATTTTTTTTTAATAGTTTAATGAACTAAACAGCAATTATGGTCATTAACAAGGATGTCACCCAAGCACAACTGCCCATGGGATGCTACAATGCTGTCTTGGCTCTTTGTACAGTCCACATTGACAGGAATTTGGAATCCTTTCAGGTCTAATTCAGCACTGCAAAACGTTGAAAACTATAAAGTGCTTTGAAATACAAACAACCTCTTCTCTTTAGAAATAGGAAACCCCCCCAAGCATGCACTAAAACCTGAAACCTCCATGCCCACAGGTCCTGCAGCTCTGCAGTCAAACATCCACTTTGTGCCATTGCTTTTGAAAGTTTCCTCTCCTTCCCCCAGCCAAAAATTCACAGAGTGTCTAAGTTGGATTTGTCAGTCTCTTCTTGGTCTTGTTTGTACATGAAGGTGAGGAGGAAGAGGGCAATATCCAGAGATGACCAGTAAGCAGTGTGGGATGTGACTGCAGACCAGTATCTGCTCTCCACGAGACCTTCCCTGAGCTCAAAGTCGATCCTGTGCTCCAGTTCCACTGGAAAATCAACAAGGAGAGGAACAAGAGGGGGGTCAGAGCTGCAAAAACACCAGAGAGCTTCTGGTTCTGTCATACAAACAAATCTCACAATCTGTGTTTACAACTACACCAACACTTAATAATATAGAAATACACCTTGTGAATTCAGCACAAACCTAAGAGTGGTGCTGTGCTCAGTTTAAAAAAACAAAAAGCAAAAAGAAAAACCTGCTCCTAGAGGTCTTTCCCAACGTGAATGATTCTGTGATTCTCAGCTTGAGAAAAGACAGGTTGTTTTTTTCAAGCAGCTGTTTTCCTTATTGTAACTCTATAAATATATTTATTTATACTTGTAATGATAACTACAGAGAAATATCCAGCAAATGCTGAGGCCCCACTAGGAAACTTTCTGAAGTTTGGATTTCTGAAGAATGGATTTCTTGCATTTTTATTGTCTATACAAGGAGACTACACCCAATACTACAAACCCTTCCTGCAAAGTTGTCCCTCCACAGCTCTGCCTTTTAATATCCTGATTATTCCAAGAATATTTCAGCAGTTAGCCTTTTATTCCAATGGCTGCTTTGATTAATGCCACATCCAAAGCAATTACCACTGCATTTTAACTGGGCCAATGTTAACCTATTGCTGAGGCACTTCAGAAAATGTCCATGAGGAGCAAGAAAATAAAAAGGACAAAAAAAAACCCTAAAAGCCTGCTGAGCTACAAAAGCCAAAGGCCCAGACTGAGTGAGAAATGAAGGCAGTTTGAAGAAATTTCAATTCTTGGCTCAGAAAGGAGGAGAGCAGAGAGGGAGCATCACCCATCCTGCTTCCCCAGCAGCACAGCAGCCAGGAACACCAGCAGACAGCCAGGGCCACTTCCAAGAAGGAGAGTTTATCCAAAAAACCCCAGTGGCTGTGCAGGAAGGCCACTGTGAGAGGCTGTTTGGGCAGCAGCCAAAGCCCAGCAGAGCCCTCTGAGCCCAGCCCTTGGTGGGATTGCATCACTGAGTCCCAGCCCTGCTGGCCCCTGGAGCAGGGAGGGGATTCCAGCAGGAGGGATGTGGGATCCATGCAGGAAACTCTCAGTGTGCCAACCCCCCCAAAAGATGTTCCCTGTCCTGCTTCTCTACTTCCCTCATGTCTAACCCAAGGTTTCCTGCCTCAACACTGACTCAGGTTATCTGTTGCAATTACTATCTACAGACAGCAATCCATCATGTGAATGCTGTCACAGGGCACTTGTGATTCCTTCATTGCAAAAAAACCCCAAAATCCCCTGTGTCCTGCAGCAGGGCTAAGGGGCAGCTCAGAAATAAATCCAAGGATGAATTTCCTGACAGGAAGTACCTATGCTTTTCAAAAAAACCCAGCTGCTAAAATTGCACTTTCTGCTCTGAGCAGTTCAGATCAGGACAAGGGCAGCTTCTGTTTCCAATCATACATGTCCTAAACCCAGAGTGTTTCCAGAATGGGAAATGTATGGGGGAACTGGGAGTTTAGGTGGAAAAAAAGGGTTTAAACTGTCAGCAGGGTTAGATTGGACACTGAGAAGGAATTCCTGGCTGGGAGGGTGGGGAGGGACTGGGATGGAATTCCCAGAGCAGCTGTGGCTGCCCCTGGATCCCTGGAAGTGTCCAAGGCCAGGCTGGAGCAGCCTGGGACAGTGGGAGGTGTCCCTGCCATGGCAGGGATGGGATGGGATGGGATGGGATGGGATGGGATGGGATGGGATGGGATGGGATGGGATGGGATGGGATGGGATGGGATGGGCTTTAAGGTCCCTTCCAATCCAACCCAGGAACAGATTCACAGAATCCCAGAATGGTTTGGATTGGAAGAGACTTTAAAAATCATCTAATTCCACCCCTACCATGGGCACAAACACCTTCCACTACCCCAGGCTGCTCCAAGCTGGCCCTGCTATTCACCATTTATTATTTATAGCAAACAACAGCAAATCCTTTCATGTGCAGTTCTGGCATTTCCAGCCCCCCACCCCACTCGTGTTTCCCTTTACTCACCTGTGGGTTCAAGGATCCCCGAGCTGCTGTGTGGCAAAGGTGGGGTCCCAACAGTGGTGGCCTTCTTGTCATCCCCCTCAGGTCCATCTTTTCCTGCCTCCATGGTCTGGGGGGTGGCACTGGACCTGCCAAACCTGGAGAAGAGCATCCCACCGAGGCCCTTCCCAATGCTGGCAGCTCCTGCAGCCAGCACAGAGGGGAAAATAAAACAGCAAGGATGCATCAATCAAACTGAAAATTAAAGTCACTGCAAATAAAGTCACTGCAGAACAAATTAATTAGAGCTGAGGGATGGGAAACACTCCTGGTGCTTTCCAGGGGTGGGAATATCTGACTGGAGTGGGCTCTGTTTATCCCCCAGCTCATCTCATGTACAAAACTCTATTTTGGAAGCTGTTGTTAAGGAGCAAAAAGAAAAAAAAAAGGCATGAAATACATCTTCACAGAGAAATCTGGTACTCTGAAGGATATGTTGTGAGTCCTCTCTCATAAATTCTAAGATAAAAATGCTTTCTAACAATATTGGTGCCTTCTGCACTTAAAAAATCATATTAGCATATTTAAGACATTTCTTTTATTAAGGGTTCACTGCCCTAACAGACCTTTAAAAATGTTACATCACCCTTTAAAAGGACTATTTTGGTTGCTCAGGAAGAGGAATATAAAAGTTAAGAGTAGTTTTGTTGTGTTTTATCCCGACTCTGCTGCCACCTCATGGACAAGACATTAAAGTTACTACAGAAACCCCCAAAAAGTCACTCTGCTCTGAAATACCACATATTTCTACTTGAGGACAAACTGCTTTTATATTCTTATTTGATTGGGAAGACTCCTGGCACTAAGATTCTCCCAAATCCCACACAGAGTGCTAAAGAAAAGCCTTGAGTCAACAAAAACTGCAAGTGCATGATCAAGTATAAGCTCCAGTGAAGGGAATTTAAGCTCACTTAAACCAGGGCTTATTTTGACTCAGAAAGCCAGAAAGGAGCAGACTTTATATTAAACCAGCCTGAATTTCCTATTGTAGAATCATGAGTTAAAGGTAGGTGTAATGGGTTATAAGGTGTGATTTTTCTGCTATTTGCCAATACCAGAAAATGGAATCAGAAGACAAGCTTTAAGTGATTTTTTTTTTTCCATGAAGCAGAGTGGAAACTGTTAAATCACTGGGATGTTACTTCAACAAGGCAGACAAAAATAAGGCAGCAATTGCATGAACTGCATCATCTGCCCCAAACTTTGACTCCAATGCACATAAACTGATTTTTTATTTAAAAGTAAATGTCAGCTGGGATTAAACCAAGCCACACACCTACAGAACTCTTTGAAACCACCCTCTGCCAGTGAGGATTTTGGGGCTGGTCATTTCCAACCTCAGCCACTCTCTGATTCTGTGCAAGGGACAGGAATCATGGAATGGTTTGGGTTGGAAAGGATCTTAAAGCTCATCCAGTTTCAATTCCCTGCCAAGGGCAGGGACACCTTCCACTGTCCCAGGTTGTTCCAAGCTGTGTCCAACCTGGCCTTGGACACTGGCAGGGATCCAGGGGCAGCCACAGCTGCTCTGGAAAACCTCAGGGCTCCCCACCCTCACATTGAAGAATTCCCAATTCCCACTATCCCATCCATCCCTGCCCTCTGGCAGTGAAGCCATTCCCTGTGTCCTGTCCCTCCATCCCTTGTCCCCAGTCCCTCTCCAGCTCCCCTGGATCCCTTCAGGCCCTGGCAGGGGCTCTGAGCTCTCCCTGGATTTTCTCCTCTCCAGGTGACACCCCCAGCTCTCCCAGCCTGGCTCCAGAGCTGCGTTTCCTTAGGGCTGTACCCCAACCCCAGGGAGGAGCAAAACTCCCCAGGGATCCCCTATTTACAGTCTGGGGACATTACCCAAAATGCTGGATATCCCAGCCTGGGGACAGAGGGGACATTACCCAAAATGGTGCATCTCTCATCCCCACCCCAAATCCTACCCAGGATGCTGGATCTCCCCTGCCCACCCCAGGGACATTACCCAGGATGCTGGATCTCCCCTGCCCACCCCAGGGACATTACCCAGGATGCTGGATCTCCCCTCCCCACCCCAGGGACATTACCCAGGATGCTGGATCTCCCCTCCATACCCCAGGGACATTACCCAGGATGCTGGATCTCCCCTCCCCACCCCAGGGACATTACCCAGGATGCTGGATCTCCCCTCCATACCCCAGGGACATTACCCAGGATGCTGGATCTCCCCTCCATACCCCAGGGACATTACCCAGGATGCTGGATCTCCCCTCCATACCCCAGGGACATTACCCAGGATGCTGGATCTCCCCTCCATACCCCAAGGACATTACCCAGGATGCTGGATCTCCCCTCCCCACCCCAGGGACATTACCCAGGATGCTGGATCTCCCCTGCCCACCCCAGGGACATTACCCAGGATGCTGGATCTCCCCTCCCCACCCCAGGGACATTACCCAGGATGCTGGATCTCCCCTCCCCACCCAAGGACATTACCCAGGATGCTGGATCTCCCCTCCATACCCCAGGGACATTACCCAGGATGCTGGATCTCCCCTGCCCACCACAAGGACATTACCCAGGATGCTGGATCTCCCCTCCCCACCCCAAGGACATTACCCAGGATGCTGGATCTCCCCTCCATACCCCAAGGACATTACCCAGGATGCTGGATCTCCCCTCCCCACCCCAGGGACATTACCCAGGATGCTGGATCTTCCCTCCCCACCCAAGGACATTACCCAGGATGCTGGATCTCCCCTCCATACCCCAAGGACATTACCCAGGATGCTGGATCTCCCCTCCATACCCCAAGGACATTACCCAGGATGCTGGATCTCCCCTCCCCACCCCAGGGACATTACCCAGGATGCTGGATCTCCCCTCCCCACCCCAGGGACATTACCCAGGATGCTGGATCTTCCCTCCCCACCCCAGGGACATTACCCAGGATGCTGGATCTCCCCTCCCCACCCCAGGGACATTACCCAGGATGCTGGATCTCCCCTCCCCACCCCAGGGACATTACCCAGGATGCTGGATCTCCCCTCCATACCCCAGGGACATTACCCAGGATGCTGGCTTTGCCAATGTTGGTGATGGACTCTCCATAGTGGCGCCGTACCAGCACAGGGGAGGTGGTGGGGCTGGGTGCAGCTGAGCTGCTGTCAGGCTCAGGGGCTGAGGTAGCTTCTTTGCTGGGGTTCAGGAAACTTGGCTTCATGTGCTCATAAGGGAGGGGGTTGGCTGTGTTGTACCAGTGGATCTGCACGGGTGAGATGTTGCTGTAGTGTTTCAGGATTAAGGGTTCTAATCTGTAGGCCTGGAACAGGGGGAGTTTGGGGTGAAGATCAGTATTAGGAGTCTACACTGGGAAAAAAAAATCACTTTCCCTTCCCATCCTGAGCCCTCTCCAACCTCAAATGCAGAATATTTGTCCTAAGCAAAGCCTAGAAGGTTTAACATAACCTTTAACAGGGGTGTTATGATCTGATTCACTTTTAGTGAATAAATAAATAAATATTCACTTTTATCAGCTGTACAGCTGCTTGTGAGCTTTTTTTGCACATCTCTGCAACACCTGGATTATAAATGTTGTTACCAACACACAGATGGTTCTACTTAGAGAACAAACTTCATGTCAAGTTAAGCTGATTCTAACACAATAAAGAGGAATTGGCTGTGTAAACCTTTTGTCTGATGGCTCTTTGTTGATCCCTGTGCAAACCATGAGTTATGTTTATTTTAAAAATATTTTTCCTATTGATTGTTTATTTCTCTTTGTCCACTTAGATGTAGAAAAGCATCCTGCACTTCTTTAGTTTAGAACTAAGTGAAGTTACTATTTGCAGAGTGGAGCCAATTGTCCCTGAAAATCCAGGAAAATTCTGAACATGACCATGTTTGGATTGAAATCTGAATATACTCAAATTCAGCTACTTCAAATAGCAAAGTATCCCCAAATTGCTGTTCTACATGAAATTCCAAATCAAACTTGCATCAGAGAAGTTTCCAAGGGGATGCAGATCAAAGGTTCAGAATCTGATTTGGTAACAGCCAACACTGGTTGTTGTGGAATAAGGAAAAGGCAAAGCTACACCAATAATCCTCTCCCAAATTCCACCAACAAACTTTTACTTTTAGGATCCTTATGGAAATAAAACTCCAGTCTGTGCTTTTCTATATTATCTTATAAACTACTTGTGAAGCCTTTTTAACATCTTTGGATGTTTTAATGGAAGCTGGAAAGTCAAACACAAAATCCTTGTCTGAAGAAGAAATAGTTATTTAGAAAAAAAAAAAAATCAGAATAATCCCAAATCTTATGCTTATTACTATGAAAAGAGAAGCAAAATACATGTTATTTACAGCAATGATTTGCAGGAAATTTAATTCTACAAACCCCAAGCTATTGTATAATAAACATTTCCATCCTCTGCTGGAACACACTGGTGTTGACTCACACACTGAAGGTCCCACACTAGCCCAGAGCTCAGAAGCAGGCCAGGTAAAAGCTTGAGGCTGCAGAGCCAGACTCACCACGGGGTCTGTGGGGTGGAAGATGTTCAGTAACCTGTTGCAGATGGTTCTGGGCAGGATGTGGTCCTGGCTGCCACTGCTGCCAGGGCGGATCCCCCGCAGCGCCAGGAACACTGCCAGGGGGGATCCCATGCAGAAGAAATTCTCAACCTGGGGAGAGATTTCATCCATGGTAAATAAAGATGGGAATGGTGCTTCCCAACATGGCTGGGTTTGGTTTCTCTCTCTACCTGATTTTAACAGGGGGACTCAAAGTCTTGGTGGGTTCAAACACTATGAAATCAATAAATTAAACTGCCCTTGGCTGCATGTTGGGGTGCTAAAACCAAAAATCAAGTTGGGTATTTGAAATCAGAGAGGTCCATCAGCACTGGAGAGGATGGAGCAAGAAGAGTTTGGGAGACACTCAAGAAATGAGTCTGATTTCTCCTGATTTTCCTGTCAGACCTTCTCATTCTTATCCTACCAAGCTCTCCATGATTTTCCTGCTGCTCACAGCTGGTGCTAAGTGATCAGAATGGTGTTTGTCACCAGTGCCACCATGCCCCAGGACAGGCACAGCCCACTGAGACACTCTGATGTCACCCAAGGCTGCTGTGGCCTTGCTCTCAAACCTGCCTCCAACACCAGCTGAGCAAATCTGAGCTGCCACAGCTGAGAAATCACTGAACCTGCATTCTGGGGTCATTACAACCAACCTGAGGTCAGGATTCAACACTGACCCCCCCACTAGCAACCCTCAGACATCACCTCCCAAAACCATCAAATGGAAAACTCGCTGGAAAAAGACATTTCCCTAAGTCAAAATCACCTTTCAACCTTTATTTTCTTACTTGGAAATTTAATTTTACCATCATCAGATGCTCAGCCAGCAAGAGAAATTGCTGACTTCTTGCTAAATGTAAGATCCTTGGAATGCCATGTGCCTTCCCTGTCTGTCAGCACATGGAATGAGGAATAATGGATCTTTTCATCTCTTGGATTCCAGTGCTGCACAGAACATTCCTCCTCCTCTGCCTTGGCACTGGTACCACACCTCTTCCTTCCAAAAGAAGTCCCAACTTGATGGAAAAATAAAAAACTGGACTTTCAGCATGGTTATTGCATGGTGTGTCATTAAAATTGTCACTTGGTGCAAAGCTCCTTTCCTTTCCTCAGCCCAAGTTTTGGCAGCTTGGACAAAAAGCTTTTTCATCTTCAAACACAACAGAAAGAGACATTCCCAGTGCAATCCTTTAAAAATTGAATAAGAACCACTAACCCTATCTGATATTCCCAGTCAAGCATCTGAAAGGCAGAATTATGTTTCTTTTTCTGCTTTAGGGAGGAATCAGACAGTGCCTGCCAGCTTGCCCTTAGCACAGGACACTCAAAAGAAACTGGGAAAAGCCTCAAAAGGGAACTGGTTTCAGTGGTTCCATGGCTTTTGTCCCACTGCTGTCCCATCATTTCTATGGATAAAGTGCTGCAGTTCCATCCCTGTAGGGATTTAATGTGGATGTGGCACTTGGGACATGGTTTAGTGGTGGACAGGTCTCTTCCAACCTTAATTCTGTGACTCTAAACCCCAAATCCTTTAATTAATCCTTTAATGTCAGTGCTGTTGCAAGGTGGCTGAAAAACAGGATGCTGTATTATAAAACCTACTGGGAATAGAAGATCAAAATCTTTCTAGAAAATATTTATAAATTTTGGTGTTTCTCCTGGAATCAGGAATGGGGCATTTTTCTGTAAATGTTCAACAACACAGGAGACATGTTTGCAAAATGACCTTTGAGAGCAGCACTCCTCTCCTGGTTATGATTCATAAACACAAGACTTAATGAATTTATTTGTATTTTAAGCAGAAGCTGAGCCAAGTAGTCATCCATTCAACTTAGCACTGCAGTATTTTCATAATTAAGTGAAAAAAAAAATAAAAAAGCTGAGTGAGTCAACAGAAGTGAGGCAGCAGAGCCACTCTGTGCTGGGCACACAGGAAGGGGAGGCAGAGCTGGACCTTCCTGCAGAGTTTCTGCAGCCTTGGCTGAGTGGGAGGTGCTGAGGAACCCTGAGGTCTTTTGGGCAAGGACACTGCAAGGCCAGATTTAAATGGATTTCCATGTCAGTGCTAAGGAGCAACTGAGGTACATCCTCTCCTCTTCCCTACCATGACTGAAAATCATCCTGCAATAAAAAGTTTCCTATTTTCACACACCAGGGGCATGAAGGGGTTGGTGTCACACCATTCCCCTGTTCTTCTGCCCCTCATCCTTCAGCTCCTCTCCCAAGGCTCATGGGGAGAGGGCTGTGATTCTAAATCTTTAATTTACAATGAGGTTTTGGCTCTGCTTTTAACCCCCACAGCTCCTGTTGGTCTAGTAGGAAATAATTCCATGATCCCATCTGAGGAGAAGCAGAGGAAGAGAGACAAAGATCCCTCCCACTCAAGGTCCCATTCTGGTGGTTTGCTCAATATTTTATTAGAGTACAACACACCCCATTATCTTCATGTTTTGTGGGATTTTTCCTCCCCATGGAGTCAATAATTTCATTTTCTCTAATATTAAACATGAACCAAGCAAGCTGATCTATTTCTTTGTGCATTTGTCTTGCCCAAAGCAACCTTTGTGCTGGCTCAACATCAAGCTCAACTCTCCTTCATGTGGCACCAGTGACTCTGTCCCACCCTGAGAACCCAAATTTTATTTTTTTCCAGTCCATGGAAGAGCTGCCATGAAGAGCCAAGGGATGGGTGGTTGGTTTCTGAGCAAGGCTGTTCTCTTTCAACAAACCAGTCACCCTCAGTGAGCTGGACTGGCTGCTGCTGAGAAATTCTATTTCAGACACTGCTGAAATATTCCCTTGCCATCATTTCCATGGAAAGCTTCTCCCTCTGGAGCTCTGTCTCAAGCCATGGGACCAACCAGTGTGAGGCTTCACAGAAAGAAAACATCTCCCTGTCAGCAAGGGCAAGAAAAAGGATGAACTGCAGTGGAAATGTCACCTGAAGATTACAGATCTATCCCATCTATTGAGGTAGATAAAGTTTATCTACTTAAGTCTTTATCTAAAATTTCTTTCTACTTTTCTCCTCTCCATTTAAAAATCAATTGTCCAAAACCCCTTCAGTTTAAACTGAGTGAAGAATAATCTTTCCCAGAGCTGGGGGAGGACCAGCCTGACTCCAGCTTCCTTGATGGAAGAGATAATAGCCTGACACATGCTTTCAAGTGCTGATGAGAAGGAGAAGAATGTGACAACATGAATTATGGCTGGTTTCCTCTTTTTTTACAGCTCAACATTGACCTTGGCTTTCAGGAGCCCTTCTGAACTCATAAGGAAAGAAAAATGGCAAGTTAAGAAACAATAATCCATTTAATTCTCATCTATCATGTCACATTTTTATGGTTTAATACTTCAGGATGGAGTTGAGCAAGATGGAGTTGGGCAGAAAGTTGTTGCACATCCCACCCAGGAGCTGGAAATGCCTTTTCCCAAAGATAAGGAATTCTAGCAATTTGCACAGCTGATTAGCAAGCAGCCTGCTTCATGAGATTGAAAGTGTGCTAGCTGTCAGAGCAGAATAATTTGGAAGGAAAATCCACTCCTGGAGGAAATTCAATCAGATTTGCTCAGAGATGTGACATGCTAGAAGGAGTCCCCAAGGAAGATGGATTATTCAATGGAGTAGAAGTGAAACTGTTTAAAATATGTGATTGATGTCATCTGCCAAATGGTTTTTACCTTCCCACAGAACTGTGTGTATAATGTAACAAGTAGCTTTATGTATTAAATGCATTTACAATCTATATATTTACATATAATTTCATGTAAACAAATATAACAGAATCCCAAAATGGTTTGGGTTGGAAGGGACCTTAAAGCTCAGCCCATTCCAACCCCCTGCCATGGGCAGGGACACCTCCCACTAGACCAGGCTGCTCAGAATTTATTACAAATACAGAATTGCAATAAATAACAATTATCTATGAATACATCAACATTTTTACATATAGTACACACACTTCATCCAACATCTAAATTTTTCTGCCAAAATCACGTCTAGGGACATGGGAAAAAAATAAAAGTAAGCAGAATGATTCACACTGCAGGTGTGAAAAATTCAGTAGAAACCTCTTAAACATACATACCTTAAATTTTAAGACAGGTGGCTTTGATATGGTGGATGCCTTTAACTCATGTAACCTCTCTTCTATCTCTTTCAACCTAGAAAATAGAGATCTTTCTGAGATCCAATAAAAAATGCAGCTTTAACCTCTCTGATCCAACCAGGCATTCCTGTGGGGTCCAACAGTTTTGTCTGCTGGGAAGAGAGAGTGATGGAGTCAGTATTTCCTGCAGCATTAAGAATCAATGTCTGTCAAATCCTGTTTCTCTGGCCACAGAAGGAATCAATCAAGACAGGACAATCCCCCTGTTCACCACCCCCAGCATCTGCCCACCCTCCTTCCTCAGGAGCAGCTGACTCACCTCCTGTTTCCTTGGTGATTTTGCAGCCAAATCACCTGCTTGATTTTGTTTTAAACCCCCCAAACAACAACAAAGCCACAAGAAATGGTCTGGGCACTATGGAGCTCTGCATGGAGATGGAATTTCTGAAGGATGGCGTCCCACCCTTTCAACTCCCATGAAAAAAGGTTGTTCTGCTTTTCTAGTTGGCCTGAATTAAAAAAGCAGCTACAATACAAAGCACACATGTGGAGGGGTAAAGCTGTTCCCAGTCCCAGTAAACTCCAGGGGTTACAGGATGGCAGCAGTCTATTCTCCATCATTTCACACTGAATTGCTCACAGAAGGGACAGCCACTCTTTCTGTGCAGAAGTGCCACTGTCAAATGACACTTGGGATTTCTGAGGAAGCACTTCAGAGGATGCCTAAGGAGCTGGAGCAGAGTGTGAAAATGGCCATTTCTCCCTGATTATATGTTTGTGACATGCCTGAAGGGTCATCTTATCACTGCAACACTTCATTAGGTTTCTAAACTTCCCTTTTCTCAGAAATCCTGCATTTAGTCCAGCCCTGCAGCTGACACAGACATCCTGCACCCATCCCTAGTGAGACACAGCCTGATTCCCACCTCAGCAGGGCTGCTGCTATATTCATGCTTCCCAATTCACCAATACCCAGATTGATTTCAGGAAGGAACCAAAAACTTGTGATTCATCATCTGTCATGTCCCACTTGAGCAACTGAAGTTGCTGATTTTAGATTCCCTAATGGGTGTCTCACAGCACCACAACATCCCCAACCCTGGGAGTGTCCAAGGCCAGGTTGGATGAGACTTGGCAGCAACCTGGGATAGTGGAAGGTGTCCCTGCCCATGGCAGGGGGTTGGAACTGGCTGATCTTGAATTCCTTCCAACCCAAACCATTCCATGGCTCTGTGTGGATACAGAGCTCCCTGTGCCCTTCCAGTGCTGTGTTCAGCATCCACCAGCCAGCCCCAGCAGCAGAACAGCGGCCACCAAAGATAACAGCCCTGGTGGGCTCTGGGAACACCCAGAGGGTGTTACCAGGGATGTGTTTATCTCCTCTGACCCTGCCAGAGGGGCATTACCGTTGTTTGGTTATGTACAGCTCCTCCAGCAGTCGCCGCTCCTCGTAGCTCATCCAGCTCTCCTCCAGCTCCTCCTCCTCCTTCTGCAGCAGCTGCTCGTAGAGCCTGACTGGATTCCAGCCAGTCATGATGTCATAGGTGATGACACAGCCCAGGGAGTGGGACACGATGGAGACCTTCCCTCCCTTCTCCTCGAACTCGGGGTTGCGGGAGCAGAAGAGCGAGTAGAGCCGGTTCAGCTCCTGCTGCAGCCCCTTCACCAGCTGGGCAGGAGGGAGGAGAGCACAGAGGCTTTAGTACTGTCCTGGGTTACAAAGGAAAGATGTGCCCAAAATTGTGTATTCCATCACCATCTGTTAAACCAGGAGGGGCAGTGATTCTTTGTGGGAGATATCTTCTGTTAATGGGCCAGCTGTTAAAAACCAGCTGGGGCAGTGATCTTCATCTTTCCCCATCCTCCCTCCAGGAGACATCTCCTGTTAATGGCCACTGAGTCCCAGTGCATGACTGATAAAATTCCATCATCCCACTGGGAGATGCTCCAGCCAGGGGGAGGAGCCAAGCCTTTCCTACCCAGATAAAAACTGAGATTTGGAAAACCAGAGCTGCCCTTACCCACTGGATTCCAGAGGACAAAACTACCAGACCTTTCTATAGGATCACTGCTTCAACTTCATCTGGACTGCTGCCACCACCTGAACTAGAGAGGTGTCAGGTTCTATTCCGACTCTGTCAGTGGTTTTTATTTTCTACTATTGCATGTATTTTATTTTTCTCTTTTTTTCCTATTAAATTGTATTTCTGACTTGGAGTCTCTCACTGGTTTTCCTAGCAAAACCATTACAAGCATCAACATCTTGCTGCTCCAGTTGATGTTCAGGAACATTCCCACCCCACACTGACCCATTCCTGTTAAATCAGGCTGGGAAGAAGAGCTCGATCCCATGGCCAGCAGCAGCTGCCTGGTGATGATCCAGAGGTTCAACCCTCCCCTCCAGAGCCACACAGGACACGTGGTGACCCTAAAAACAGCTGCACTGCACAGCCCAAGGCATCAAATTGAAATAAACACCTCAATAAATGGCAGCTGGGCTTGAAGTACTGAACAGCACCCTCTGAGGTGAGCAACACCTGGTTTCACTGGCACAACACTGACTGTTGGCACAATTTTTGGTATTTATTTCCCTTCTTGCTGGATTCTCTTCCATTTTCTGCAGCATTGCATTGAGCAGTCCTCTTGTATCAAGAGGTTCAGCTCCTTTTTTAATTTAAGGAGGATGGAAGGAGCCTGAACCACACATGACCTGGAATCAACTCACATCTCTGCTACAACCTCAGCATCACCCCACTAACAGCTCATACCCCTTCCCCTTTGTCACTGGGACTGGGAAGAGAGAAATCCCCTAAAATGGATGTCCTCAGACACTGCAGTGAGAGCCTGGATGGGTTCTGGGAAAATATCCTCAAATTGCTTTTGAGTGTCAGTAAAGCAGGTTTGAACTCATCAATTTTCATCCTCCTCCCCCCTGCTCTCCTTCCCTTCCTACACCTGCACCTGCTGGAAATGATTCCCAAGGAATCACAATGAAATTGTGCTGCTAAAAAATAAAAATCCTCATCTCAGGGAAGAGGATGATATAGGAGGAAAGAAGGCAAAAAAGGGACAGAGTCAGAATTTGAACATTTGATATAAACACTCCTTTAAAAAACAGTTTTCTGGTTATAGGTTTCCAGGAGGGATTTTTGGGGAAAAACAGGGGTTCAACATAGTTCTTGACACAGACTAATCCTATAGTACCACAGCAATAAATAAATAAATGTTGGTCCTGTGTTCATGCAGTCTCTGAGAAGCTTACCTGCTCCAAACCCTACACTGTAGGATAAAATGTACAGCTTCCCAAAAGTATTTTAGAGAGAAACACTGGAAACCATGAAATTTGGGAACTGGCCAATGCCAGAAAAAAAAAAAAAAAACAGGAAAAAAGAAAAAAGCAGCAGCTTTGCCTGTGAATCCCAGCATGGAAACTGAGCAATGCTTCCAGGCTGTGGCAGGGAGGAGGACAAACAAGACAGTGCAAATTATTCCCTTGTTAGCAACAGGAAATTAAAGCCATGGAACATATAATTTCAACATGATTTTTCAAGAGCCTGAGTCATTACTGAATATAAATATGAATGGCACCAGAAGTGCCAGTGTTTGATACACATTTTACTGAGTGAAAATCCACACAGCAAACCCTCTGCCTGAAGCACTGTGAAATCATTAGCAGAGCCTTGCAGCAGAAAGGAGTATCAGAACATCCATTTTCAAGTATTTCTGACTGTGATGCTGCCTCTTCTTCCATTTGGGTCTACACAGAAAGTTTGTGGGCACAAACTTTCACATATGAACAGAGGTTTCAGCAAGAGCTGAAAATGTCAAATCAGGATGAGCTGTGGCTGGCTGGTATTTTTTCCATTTAAAAAGGTTTGGATTAAAATCCAGAACAATATAGCAAGAACCAATTGAAATCAAAGTGTTTGGGGATTCCTGCCAGGAAGGGGTAAATAATCTTCTGGCATCATGGCATTTCCATTATAAAGATCTGATCTTGCAATCTGAGGGCTTAAACAGAATATTCTTGGGAAATCCTGGTTGGACACTGAATCCAGCCTTGTTTTTAATCCTCCTCCTCCTTAAAAACCTGCTTTTCTTGGGAAGTCAGGCACAAACATGGACATAACAAAGAAATGGTTCATGGATTTCCAAATAGGTGCACACTTGGAATTTTGCAGACCAGAGTCCAACCAAATGATCTGATGGGGATCATTCCTAAACTCCAAATCCCTGAGGTAATTGTGGAGTGGAAGGTCTGCTATGGGAAAGGCTCCAGATTTCCAGGCACTGTGAATGGGCTGGTTTGCTGCTCTGCCAAAACCAGGAGCCCTCCACCTGCAGGGAGCTCTTAATGCAGGTTGGTGTCCTGCCAACAGCCCTGTGCCAGTCCTAAGATTGGAAACTGAACCTTTGTGGTGCAGAGTAAGGATAAAAAAAAAAGGAGAAAAACAAAAGGAACCAAAAAGAAAATGAATATTCATTCAAAGTCCCAGCTAAAACCTGTTTGATTAAGCAGTATATGAAATAAAGGTAATATTTATTGGATGATGTTTTTCCCTTCCAATCCAAGCCATTCTATGATTTAATCCTGATTTGCTTCCTTGTCTCCATAAAACATTCCAACTTGTGAAAGAAAAGTTTGGTTTGAACAGGGTTTTAGTCCAGTAAATGCAAAATGAACTGCTTTCAACTCTTTTGTAGTTACAGCTTGGTATTTCCTAACAATCCATATAAAAATACTTTGTGGCTTTGCATTGCCTAAAATCAGTGAATTTTTTCATTGGATTTAAACATGAAAAATATGACTGCCTATCAAATTTTCTCTCCTAAATGGCATCACTACAATAAAATTTTTAAGAGCTGATCTTTTTATGCACAGCTTGTCTTTCTACTCCCTCTAAAGGGTTTTAATTCAAAATAACAGAATAACAACTCAGCCTCCCAAACCCAGGACACGCAAGTGGCTGCTCCATGTCTGCATCCCATGGTTGGGTTACAGGTGGTGGGTTCCTCATCCTGAGCTTGCTGACAGCTCCTCCTGCTCTCTCTGCACCTCCATCCAAGGAATCCCTGCTGAAATCAGCCCTTTTCCCACTGGTGCTCCTGCCAGCCCCAAACCTCAGCACCTGCTGCTCCATGGGATCCTGCTGGCTCTGCCTGAAAACAGGAGAGCAGGAATCACCCCCAAAAAAATCCCAGGAATGGTGGGAATAGTGGAATGCAGTATGACCACCCACTTCTCTCTTTCCAACCCCCCTCTTCCATCCTCCCTCCCAGTTCCCAGCTCATTCTGGGGACACTGGGAGCTGTTTCTCCATCCCAGCTCTACACAGAGCTTTCCTTACAAAAAGCCCTGAGATTCCTTGAGTTTCTGCCCAGCCCATTTTAAGGGTTTCTGCCCATCTCCTAAAGCTTCTCCCACACACTAAACAAAAGAATAAATGAGGCAGCAGTGGACTGAGTTGATGTTTTTCCCTGTCAGCTGCTCTGCTCCATCACCCCCAGCTCTTCCAGAGGGAGCAGGGGAATGCAGCACCTTTACCTGCCTGTTTCTGAGCAAACCAAACACTGCAACAAAAGGAACAATTCCTATTTCTTCCAGAAAAGCTGTAACAAATCCCACCCTCCCAGCTGGCCCTCCTACCTCACTTAGCTTGAGGACACTGAAATATTTCAAAGAAAGGGCCTGGAGTGACAGGACAAGAGGGAATGGCTTCCCATTGATAGAGGAGAATATAGATGGGATATTTGGGAAGGAATTCCTGGCTTTGAGGGTGGGGAGTGCCCAGAGAAGCTGTGGCTGCCCCTGGATCCCTGCAAGTGTTCAAGGCCAGGCTGGACAGGGCTTGGAACAGCCTGGGACAGTGGAAGGTGTCCCTGCCATGGCAGGGGATTGGAATGAGATGGGCTTTAAAATCCCTTCCAACCCAAACCATTCTGGGATTATTATCTCCCTTTATCAGCTGAAGTTTTGCCAATAAATCCTCCTTGCAGGAAACTCAAGCCTGCAGGATCAAGTTGCTCAGAAGGCAGCAGCTCATATTCAGACTAACTGAGGTTAAAAGCTCTCTGCCCTTCAGAAACCAAATTAAAGGCAGAGTAAGGAATGATCTTTCTGCACATTCATGCAAAGCTGGCTTGAGGGTCATGCAATTCCAGGGGGAAGCCAAAAACCAGAGTGCTGACCAAGGAGCAGGAGGCTGGACTTGATGAGGCCAAAAATGCCCTTTGCTTTCCCAGCTATGTGACTTCCAAGAAGTCAAAAAATAACAGCCTATGCCATCCATTCAGGAATCCTGGTGGCACAGGCCTGGGTTTTGTAAAGCCAAGATGGGGAGCCTGAGTCAGGTGACACATCCCTGTCACCCCAGGCTGAAGGACACTGATAAAAAGGGCAGCAGAATCATGTCTTTTATCACTCCTGGGTGTTGGGCAAGCCTGAACTGCTGGATCAGGATGGAACAAGGAACTGGGGAAGGAGTGAGACATCCAGAGCTGCTGCCCCTTTGTGCAGAGCATTAACAGCATCCTGTGCCAGGCTGGAAAAATCCAAATCTCTGAATTCTAGCACCAGCACCCCAAACATCTGCTCAACCTCTAAATCCCAGCACCAGCATCCCAAACTGCTGTCCAATCTCTAAATTCCAGCACCAGCATCCCAAACAGCTCTTCAACCCCTAAATTCCAGCACCAGCATCCCAAATAACTGCTCAACCTTTAAATTCCAGCACCAGATTCCCAATCAGCTGTTCAACCCCTAAATTCCAGCACCAGCACCCCAAACAGCTGTTGACCCTCCTCTGAGGAAAAGCAGCCTTGAAGACACCAGCAAAAATAAGCATGGATAGCATGTTCCTGGCAAAGCAGAAGGAATTTGGGATCTGTGGATGGACCCACACCAAGGAGATCCAGAACTACATCCCCTGATCCATTTTGTGGGCAGTTCACTGTGGTTGAAGAGGCTTTTCAGTGCACAGTGTAGAAAATGACATTTTCCTCCCAATATCCAGGAAATGAGGTTTTTTTTTTTTCCAAGAAAACAAGGAGCAGAAACCCCTGCTGGCACCTGAGCACAGCAGTAACACTGAGCTTGAGTGCTGCTCCTTTCTCTGTGCTGTCTCCACAGGATCCTCACCATCTTCCCACATGAACAGTGTGAAGCCCATGAAAAATAAAACAGAGAGACAGGTACCTCAGGAAAGGGAGAGCAGGACATCTGAACTCTGCAGCCTGTTCCTGCAGTGGGAGAGGAATGGGAAGGAGATCTGAGGAATGGTGAGCTCTGCAGGCAGCTCTCTCCAAATGTCAAGAGAACTTCAGGAGAAAGTGCAAATCAGAAATTCAGCCAGCAGGCACCAGGCAGTGTGAGCAGCAGGAGGGGGGAGAGGGTCCTTGAAAGCCAAGGGAGGAGCAGCAGCTCAAGGTGGATTGTGAAGGGCTGGCAAAGGGAGGATGAGGAGTTTTGGCTCCACCTGGCCCAGGAGAAGGTGCCAGCAGAGCTGGTGAGGCTGCTGAGCCCCCAGGAGACAGGAGCTGTCACATCCCCTGATGGAATCACTGAGGGGTGCCAGAGCAGTGTCACAACAACAGATGAGAGGCCAGAGTGAGCTGAGGCTGTGGGAACAGAAGGGATGATACAGAAAAAGGATCTCTGGATCTGCCTGAGTCTCCCCTCTGGCTGCAGAAAAGCTGAGTCTAACCATTTCTAACAAGTCACTGGGCTCAAGATGAAGTTTAGGTCCAGGCACAGCCACAAACCAATCACTTCATCAAGCTGAGAATACATTCAAGGGCAATCAAATTAATTAAACCAGCCATGGTTTAATTAAGCAGCTCCTTCACTATTAGGTTCAACAGGATATGCAAAACCAGTCCTGAAACAGTCTCAGCTTAAAATTTCCTGCTTCCCATCTTGTTTTCCAACACACCTGAACCAGGTGCCTTTACTGCTGAAAGGAGTATTTCCATTGCTGAACAAGGGGGATGAGAGCTCTGGTAAAAGATAATACTTGTCCCAAATTTCAAGAGGTTAGTCATTAATTCTCCTTTTAAAGAGGTGTATAAGGGCAAACCATGAAGCCATTCCAAGGTCAGGACTCTGAGCAACTTGTTCTAGTGGGAAATGTCCCCACCCATGGCAGGGATTGGAATGAGATTGTCCTTAATGTCCCTTCCAACATAAACTATTCCATAATTCTAGAGTGGGCAGTGAAGTTTCTCCACTTGTACAGTGTAATATTTGCACTACATCCTTAGAAATCTTGGAATGATGGAAGTAAATTATATCTCTCCTGCACTAAAGGCATTTTCTGCCAAGACATTTATAAATAATTTACAGAATTACAATTAGCCTGCAAGTAAGTACAGGGAAGATCAGTTAAAAAAAAAGGCACTTAACAGTATAAGGAAGGTGACAACTCTGAATTTACTATGCAACAATGAGTCTTTTGGATCTCTGCTGCAACCATTTATTATTAAAGAAATATGAAGCTACAGTGACACAGATGTGAAACAAAGTCACCCACTGAGGAGACTAAAACCCAAGATTACATTACCACAGATGGACCAGCAAGGTCAGGGGCAGAATGGGAAATGATTGTTCATTTAGAAAGAGGCCTGTGTGCATCAGGATACCAATTTATTGCTTTTTCTTCCATCTGGGTAACATTTAAGGAGGGATTTGGCACAGAGGAGGATACAGCACAGCTCTCTCCCACAAAAACATCCCAGCTGAACCTGCTGGCTGCAGACTGACACCAGCCTAGGATGTTCAGGGGGCTGTGCTGAATTATTAATGAATGCCTGTCTGGGATCACATCACATGCCACAAGTCAGAGGCACCTTTGGATATTCTCCTGCCTCACTGGAGAGGAAACAATAGCTGAAATCAGAGAGGGGCTCACCCAGCACACTCTGGGAGGGCTCAAATGAGCAATCCAGAGCCCTGGAGAGCTCTGTGCTCTGCTGAGACACCAACAGGACAAAGCTCCTTCCCCTGGCAGGAGAGAGGGGAATTCTGCCACTGCCAACCCCTCAATGAGCTGCACAAAGAGTGCTCAGGGCTTTAAAGAAGGTGTGATAATTCTGTGTTGTGGGGAAAATCCTTGTAAAAGGGGAAAGGAAATTCCTATCCAAGCATGGTGCCCTGGGTGCTCATGGCCCAAAATGCACCCCTGGCATGGAGGGGAGCAGGGAGAGGGGCAGGATTCTGTCCTGGACACAGGAGAGCCCTCCTGGAATGCTCTGCCAGCTCTGGGGCTCCCAGCAGCAGAAGGAGATGCTGAGAGAGCCCAGAGAGGCCATGGAGCTGCTCCCAGGGCTGGAGCCAGGCTGGGAGAGGAGAAGGATCCAGGGAGAGCTCAGAGCCCCTTGCAGAGCCTGAAGGGATCCAGGAGAGCTGGAGAGGGACTGGGGACAAGGGATGGAGGGACAGGACACAGGGAATGGCTTCACTGCCAGAGGGCAGGGATGGATGGGATAGTGGGAATTGGGAATTCCTGGCTGGGCTGGAATCCCCAGAGCAGCTGTGGCTGCCCCTGGATCCCTGGAAGTGTCCAAGGCCAGGGTTTGGAGCAGCCTGGGACAGTGGGAGGTGTCCCTGCCATGGCTGGGATGGGATGGGATGGGATGGGATGGGATGGGATGGGATGGGATGGGATGGGATGGGATGGGATGGGATGGGATGGGATGGGGTGGGATGGGGTGGGATGGGATGGGATGGGATGGGATGGGATGGGATGGGATGGGATGGGATGGGATAGGATGGGTTTTTCAGATCCCTTCCAACCCACACCAAGCTGGACTCTGTGGCTGCTCAGAGCCTTCAGCCTCACTCCTCTCCAGGCTGAGCTCACCACATTCCTTAATTCATTTCCCAGGGGCAAAGGCAAATTTAATAACCTCCTTTTGAGATCCTCTGAGGATTTCTGGGTGGAAAGTACTGGAAGTGCCTGCAGTACACAAAGAACTGTGCTGAGGTGATCAAGCAGTGAGCAGGAACACTAAATCTGAGCAGTGTGTGACCATGTGAATCCTCAAAGACAGGGCTCATTTCTGAGCTGGAAGGAGCAAAGTGCCACAAGAAAAACACACTGAAAGTGGGAAAACCATCCAGAAGAATGCTCCATTTGAGTGTTAAACTCTGCAAAGTTAACTCACAGAAAATAAAATAGGATAAGGAAAACTAAGCTGTGTGTATTGTTGCAAACACTGCAAGGAAATTAATTTGATTTGATGAAAAACAAGTTAGCATTTTGTAATCACATCTAAGCAATGCTCCTAAGTCAGTTCTCACACCCAGGGGATGGTGATAAACCTGTAAAACTGCAGTTCTACTGAGCAATGAATTAAATTTTCACACACTGCTGGCCAGCACACCTCAGCTTTACGCACTAACCCATTTCCCATAAGATGTCCACAGTCATGCCAAGCCTCTAATGCAGCTTAAAAATATCTGTTTTCAAGCTGCCAGAGACATTTCCATCACTTGCCACAAAAGTTTATGTTGGCTTCAGGCACACAACAGACAAAGAAACCTGAGAGACAGTGGAGAGCCCTGACCAATGAATTCTGCATTGCTGGGCAGGAAGAGAGGGACAGATTTTAGCTTGAAACTTGTGTTGCCAGGCTAAAGGATGTAAACACATCTACTTTGACTGAAAGGCAGCACCAAATACCCAGGTAAGATCTGAAAGTCTCACCTTGCCCCAGTTTAACCATGCTCAAGGTACCAAGGCTGGAAAAGGATTAATACTACACCATACATAGCAGAAAAAAGCTACAATTCCTACAGAAATTAATCCTAAAACTGCCCCACAGGGCTTTTCCACTCAGTGTGATACACAAGGGTTCCTACTGGGGTGAAGCACTGTCCATATTTTATGGGCTACTTCATTTATTCAGGTTATTATCATTTATTCAAGGCTTATCATTATTTACAGGCCACTATAATTTATGATCATATTCCTGTTTTCTCCTCTGATAACTGAGGTCACTCAACAGCTACACAGAAGGGTCAAGGTAGGATGGGAGCATCCAGGATATAAACAGCCCCCTGATAAATTGGGGATCATTTTGGTTTCCCTGCAAGGCAAGGGCACACAGATGCATTCAGACTGGCTCGTGCTGCCATCCCATCTGTCTTCAGAAACAGAAAAATGAAGTGACAAATGTCCATGAATTTTGTCAGAGGTAAAAAGAACCTCAGCTCTATGGACCCTCATTGGTTTAAATATACAGAAATTCAGATCAGCATTAAATCCCCTCCCATTCTCAGCTGTTGATACAGAACCATTTCAGACATTTCTGCTCTAAATAAATGACATGAGTTGTACTTTTTGCTGTCTGTCTTCCCCTCCCAGTGCTAGAACTGATTCCTGTGGCTGACTGTGACTCACCTACAAAGCATTAACACCCTTTATTAAGGTTTTCCTTAGAAGGGAGCTTTCCTGACATTCCCAAATCCAGCTTTTTTCAGCCTCTGTGCCCTGCTGTGGTGAAATGGAGATGGAATGTGTTTTGCACTGACCTCATCCCTGTACAGGGGGCTGGTGTAGTACATGATGTCCATGGCACTGCTGTTCAGCATGTCCCGCAGACCCCGCACCTTGTCGGGGGTGATGGAGTCCACAGTGTCTGCACAGAACCAAAACAGACCTGAATTACACCCAGCACAGTGATCAAACAGAACCATGGAGTGCTTTGGGCTGGAAGGGACCTTAAAGATCATCTTGTTCCACTCCCACTATCCCAGCCTGGCCTTGGGCACTTCCAGGGATGGAAATGTTCAAACAAACCAAACAAAAATCCAAGCAGAGAACACAGATGAAAGCTCTGGGGAGAATTCTGCAGCTGCTGGAGGAGCAAAAGAACCCAGTGCTGTACCTCCATCCAGGGTCAGCTTTGATCTCCACTCCACTGGGAGGAATTCCACGTGCGTTGCAAGATTGGAAAAATACTTTTCTTCCACTTTCCTTGCAGTATCTCGCATCCTACAAAGAAAAAAATTCGTGTTTTCCTGTAAAGACTACTCTTGGCACAACACACTTCCTGAATTACTGCTTTTCCATCCCTACTAAAACATGTAATTCCCTCAATTTCAAGTTTTTATTATAAAATACTTGAACTCTCATATAATGAAAAAATTCTCTGCATTGCATGCTGAAAAGTCTGAATGTATCACAGTATGGGTTTAACATAATCCACCTAAATTAAATTAAAGGTATCTGTTAATTCTGGTGGGTTTGGGGCTGAATGTGAAAGGTAAGGATTAGAAAATTAGAAAAGAATTAGAAAATAGAAAATAAAGAATTTCACCCCTGCTTTGAAATCTAGAATCCACTGATATCAAGCATT
>NW_026612708.1:0-75003 GCF_029582105.1 Oenanthe melanoleuca
AGCACTGCTAAATCCACCACTAACTTGTCCCCAAGTGCCACATCACACGCCAGGGTCTGTGCAGGCAGGAAGGTGATCCCCTCTACCTCAGTGAGCTCTCAGATGCTGCAAACATTGAGCAAAAATCCTCAGGAACACCACAGAGGGAGCATGGGCTGCATCCACGCCCTCCCATCACTCCAGGGATGCTTTGTTTTGCCCAGAGAAGCTGTGGTTTCCCATCCTGGAAGTGTTGAAGGCCAGGTTGGATGGGGCTTGGAGCAATCTGGTCTATGGTCCCACAGCAGGGAGTGGAACTGGATGATGTTTTGGGTCCCTCCATGATTCGTTCTGTGATTCCATCCAAAAGCAAGACACACTCTCTCGCTTTTCCCTGCAGAGCTGTGGGGAAGTTTTAGGCAGGACAGGGACGTGTCTGGTGGGGACAGAGGGAAGGAAGGCTGGAGAAGGCTGTGGGGAAGTTTTAGGCAGGACAGGGACGTGTGCTGGTGGGGACAGAGGGAAGGAAGGCTGGAGAAGGCTGTGGGGGAGCTGTGGGGCTGCTCAGCCCTGCCCTGCTCCTGCTGTGGCCCCCTGGCCTCCCCAGCCCCCCCGCCCTGCTTCCCTCTGGGACCTGCTATTCCTGGAACACCAAAAGCTGCTGCTCACAGATAAGGCTGGTGCAGGGCCCCGGTGAGGAACGGCAGCCAAGAGCTCGGCTTCTTGTAAAGAAACTCCTTTTAAACTTTTCCTGTTCCCTGGGAGGGCCGGCGGCAGCCGGGCAGTGAGGGGATGAGGGAAGAGCACAGAATCCAGCGGGGTGGGAAAGAGCTCTGGGGTCACCAGCCCAGCCCATGAGCCAGCAGCACCCTGACACCCACACCAAGGCACAGAGAGGCACAGCCAGTCTTACAGGGGCTGTTCTGCAAGGATGGGACTCCTGCACCCCTGGCAGTGGGGTGGGGTGTTCCTGGGTGGGGGAGCAGTGCTGACCCTCGCTGTCATTGCAGGCTGAGTGGAGAACTGCCAGCAACAACAGCTCCTTCTTTGAGAGCTTCTGCTCCACAGCCCAGCGTGTGTTTGATGCCAGCAGGGACTCGTGCACGGTGGTGCTGATGGCCTGCAAGCCCAGCTCCCAGCACTGGGCTGTGCAGGTGCTCCTGCACCGTGAGTATCACCCCCCTCCTGCTGCCCTGAGACAGGGGAAATGGGACAGGGGAAATGGGACAGGGGAAATGGGACAGGAGCACTGGGACAGGGGCAATGGGACAGGGGGAACTGGGACAGGGGCAATGGGACAGGAGACACTGGGACAGGGGACACTGGGACAGGGGGAAATGGGACAGGAGACACTGGGACAGGGGACACTGGGACAGGGGAAATGGGACAGGGGGAACTGGGACGGGGCACTGGGACAAAGGGCACTGGGGACCCCCAAGCTGGAGGCTTGGCAGGACCCTCAGGTCTATTAGAGCTTTGCAAAGGTCTCTGTTCCCATGGCTGCCCCATCCCAGAAATGGTACAATGATCCCAGAAATGAGCTCTGTGCCCCAAGGAATGCACCAGCTCCTTCTGCCATGTTGAGTCAAGGCATTTTGAACAGTCTCCAGGAGGAAGAATTCCTCCCAGGTGGTTAAACTGGGTGCCCAGTTCAAATCCTTCCCCAAAGACCACAGAGAGGAGCTTGCCCTGTTGGGATACCCAGCTCAGCCTGGGGATGCCCAAATGTTGCTTTAGGACCAGGGTGCCCGGGAGATGGAGACATCCTGCTGCCCTAGCATGAGGGAGAGGAAGGCCTGAGCCCCACCCTGCTCTTCCTCATCACCAGAGCAGGGCTTGGGTGGGTGATCCAGACTCCACATCCAACCTCAGGGAGGGCACCCAGGCAATGGGGACTAATCCTTGAGGAGCCAGGTACAGCCCCTCCCTGGCTCACTCATAAATCACCCACTGGAGATGGATGGTGGGGCTTGGAGGCTCTGTGGCTGTTCCCCTTCCAGAACAGATCCTGGCTCCTTGTCTGCCTGTGAAGCACCTACAGGAATTGGCTTCATCCCCACACATCTTCATCCACCTCCTCCAGAAACTGGGTCACCCCTCTGACCAGGGGATGGTGGCACTATTGTGCTCACTGAAGCCTTTTCCTTCCCCCAGTTCCCTTGGACTCTGAAGAAGTCCTCACAGAGCTGAAGGAGAAGGAGGACAGGCTAGAGGAGGTGAGTGGGTCCCTGATCACAGCACAGCTGCCCCACAGATGTCCCCAGTGGTGGGTGGCACAGGAGCCTGACCTGTCCCTTCTGTGGCAGCTGGGCATCGTCAACATCACCTCTGACAAGATGGTGGAGGACATGAGCATCAAGGACGAGTTCAGCACGCCCCTGATCATCACCATCATCACCCTGGCCGGCTCCCTGCTGCTCATCGCCGCCATCTACGGCTGCCACCAGCGCTTCTCCCAGAAGAAGGACCAGGTGAGGTGGCAGAGGCTGGGACAGCCATCCCCAAGACCTTTCCCATCCCAGAGGCACCTTCAGGAGATGAGGATCCATCAGTGTTGCTGTCTCTGCTGGTGGAGATTTCCTGGTTTGCCCAGTGGGTGCTACCCTGGGTCATAATTTTGACAAGAAGGGCTTTCTCAGTCCAAAACCCCATTCCAAAAAACAAGCTGTACCCCTCAAAAAATTCTTAAAATACTTCTAGAAGTAGTGGAGCTGGGCTGGGAGCCCCAGGCTGTGTGCAGGGAAGAAGGAGGGCATCAGCAGGAGGGGCATCAACACTGCAGGGCTCAGTGTTAGTAAGAGCTGGGCCAGGGCCAAATTTCAGAGCAGCAGCAGCAGCAGCAGGATTTAAAGAAAGAACCAACACAGAAAGAGAAAATAATGTGATTTTTATCTCAGGAAGCAATATTAGGTGATTTTAGTGTAGCATCCACCTGCAAGGACTGGCCATTCCCACACCCTGGGGCACCAAGGTTTGCACTGGTCCCACCTGCTGTTCCTGAGGATTTAGCTCTAGCACAGACAGAAACAAAAAAGGAAAATAATTATGAAATCATATTATGCAGTCAGGGTAAACTGCCTTCCTGATGGAGAAGAAAACTTACTTCACTCCTATTTCGAACCATTTTCCCCTGGACCAGCTCATCCTTTCTCAGTGATCCCAACCTCTGCCCCACAGGAAAAAAAGGGATAAAGCTTTAAATATTTACAGTGCAAGGTAGGTGAACACAGGAGGGAGGGAAGAGCAAACCAATGCCCCTGTAAGACTTGTTTGTACTTTCCAGGCTTGAATTTTTGGGAAGAAATAAGGGAAGAGGCAAGACCTCAATAAATGTTTGACCTCCACTGTGGCCCCTTTGGAGCTTCCAGAGTTTCATCATCCCTTGCATGAAACCTCCCTGGCTGGGGTGCAAAACATCCCACCAAGGACAGATAACAGCATAACACACCCCATGTTGTTCAGAAAACATAGAAATGGTTATTTTCAGCAATGGGTACTTGTGTCCCTAAAATAACCTGGTGCAGAGGAATAGGTACCAGTCCAACTTGGATGTTCCAGAGGTTCAAATTCCCACCAGGCACGGAGTAAAACAGCAAAACCAAAGCAAGGGATGCCATTTCCGAAAATCAAATACATTCCTCCTTCCTGGCTTTGTTTTTGGGTGGTTTCTTTTGTTCTCCTTCTGTTTCGTTTCCAAAAATGACTTGAAAGTTTGTTTTTTTGTTTTATTTTTCCTATTTTTTTTTTTTTTTCTCCAACCCTCCTCACCCCCCACCTCCCTCCCTGTTGTCTTATCTTGGAAATGCCCAGAACATCCACCCTGATGTCCCCGGGTTTGATGATGGACATGTGGCCCTGATCTTTAATGTGAGTTCCAACCCAGGGATCGGAGGGGCGGGCGCCGCATCCGTAACACCCCCAGCTCTCACCTCCGGTGCTTTCTAGGGCCCAGGAGCTTTTAACAGGACTAAAGCCCAGCTTTACAGCCCCCTTCCCCTCGCTGCATGGCTGGAGGGTGCCTTGCCATGGTGGGAGATCAGCAATCCCACAGGGAAGCAGCCCTTGGGAGAGCCCAGGTGTGTCCTCGTTGCTTTGGAGCATCCCACAGTCCCCACCCTGCCACGAGTGACACAGGGGACCCCCAGCAGTGCCCTTGCAGCCCCTCTGCCAGCACCAAGCCTTCAGTTTTGCTTCTCCATCCCTCTCCTTCTCCATGGATTCCCTCCCACGCCTGTCTCCTGACATTTACTAAGAGCACTGTAACAGAGCAAGCTGTGAATCCAGGAAGATTTTAACAGGGCTCCCCAAAAAGGGCTGAGCAAGGACTGCAGTTCCCCACTGAATCCTTCCAGGGAAGGATGGGGATGAAGGACCCACTGAGAGCCCTCTGCTTCTCAAAAAAGGCTGAGCAAGGACTGCAGCTCCCCACTGAATCCCTCTAGGGAAGGACAGGGATGCAGGAGCCCAAGTGGATGCAAAATTAGGATGGGCTGGGGTTCTGCCAAGGGATGAAGGGCATCACACCAAAGGACCAGGGTGATAAAGTTTCTGATTCCATCTTTCCCTACATGGTTTCCACTGAGAGTTCCAGAATGAGGAGGGATAATGCTCAAGATCTGGCAGGTGGGAGTTACCCCTGACTAAAGGAGAAGAATAATAAAGCAACTAAGAAAAGGGCAGGGGTGGAGAGAAAAGGGAGGGGAAGAGCAGGCAGTGGGGAGGTAGGGATGCAGTGATGCTCAACCTCTTCCCTAGGTCCTGGGTGGAACAAACTGAAGCTGGCATCTGCTCCTGGAGGTTTTCCACATGTCTCTGGCTACTCTTTCCTCCTTCCATCATCAGCAGAGTCTTCCTCTTGCCAGCTCCATGCTATCCCCTTGCTGCCCCCTGCCTCAACCTCACCATCAAAGTCTCTATGTGTAGTTACATAAACCCATAAGGAGCAGCTGTCACGGCTGGCTGGGAGGTGACAGCCCTGAGGTGACACTCAGAGCATGGCCAGGGTGTTGTTCAGTGGGGTTTATGGTTTTCTTTCCTCATAGCAGCGCCTGACCGAGGAGATGCAGACCATGGAGAACGGCTACCACGACAACCCCACGCTGGAGGTGATGGAGACCTCCTCTGAAATGCAGGAGAAGAAGGTGAACCTCAATGGTGAGCTGGGGGACAGCTGGATCGTTCCTCTGGACACCCTCATGAAGGAGGACCTGGAGGAAGAGGAGGACACGCATTTATAGGATGCAGAACTTGATCAAGAGAAGAACAACCACCCCCCCAAAAAAATTCCATAAACCCTACACACATGCACACAGAGCTCCAAAATCAGGCAAAATCCCCCCTAAAAAGCAAAAAATCCCTTAATGAGCTAATTGTGGCCCCTTGTGCCACCACATGGGGTGCAGGATGGGAGAGGAAAGGACATGAGAAGACACCTCTGGGGCACATCAACACAAGCCACATCTGGCCAAGCATCCTCCATCCCCCACCCTCCTCCCACGCCAGACATGACCAGCCATGGGCAAACAGGGTGGCTTTGCTCCTGAGGAGCTGCTGGTCTCCTCCAAGCACGTCCCCTCTCCACATCTGACCACGCCAGCTGCACCCTCCAGCTACGGAGTGACTCAAAAATCAAGAGAAATAAAGTAAATAGGATGGGAGATGGAGCACATCTGACAGCAAAGCAGCACTTGGCAATTACAGCTCGACAAATCCTCTGGCCCACGCTGTTTAGTCATCACCCTGCCCTCCCTGACACCCAGGTAGTGAGGGAAAAAAGCTGGAACAACCTGTTTGTTTTTAATCCAGTTTCCATCCTCTGCTCAGAGCTGAAACGCACAAGAGCCCCTCGTTGTGCCATAGGCAAATGGATGCATCCCAGCAGGATGGCAGGGATGCAGCAGTGCCAAGTGATGCTCAGCCCCTCTGCCAAGGGATGTGGAACAGATCCTGCACCCACCTGGAGATAGACAGAGGTGCAGCAGCTTCTTGTTTTGAAAGGTTGAGGTGGAGGGAGAGGAAAAGGAGGAACTCCCTGAGTTCATCCCTCTTAGGAAGGGTGTGGAGAGCAAGAGTGATGCCTGGTCTCTAGCCCAGGTGTGATGTTGGGGGTTTTGTGGTGCAGGAACCCAGCTCTGGTGCTGCATTTCCCTACAGAAGGATCACTTGCCTTCCAGGAATTACACAGCAGCATCTCACAGCCCTCATCCATCCTCCACGAGACTGTGGGACACATGCACCACTATGGTTTGTGATTTTTGAGGGCACATTTCCAGCATGAGCAGCAGAAGAGGTAAAAGAGCAGCAGAATGTGAGCCAGGGAGCTTGATGGCATTCAGATGTCCCTTGGTGTTTCATCCCCTCGAGGTTTAAAAGCTCAGCCCACGTTCTCAAGCTCTTCTTCACAAGCCACTAAAATCACAGAGACCTGCAAAGCAACTTCCAGCTCAGCAGTGAAGCTGGGACTGAGCTTTGTCCTGCAGCCCTTGGTCTGTCACCCAGGTCTCCCTTTGCTGAAGCCTTTAAATGGGAGAAGAAAACCATGGCTGGACTGAGGCCATTTCTGGATTTTGACTCCCCACCACAGCTCCTAAATGGCTCTGAAAGGTTGAGGAGAGTTTCATGCCTTTGCTCTGGTGAAGCAGCTCAGTCCTGGCAGAGGCAGGGATCCTCCTCCAGCTGGGGTCCATCCTCCAGCACACGAGGACCAGAAGGTCACTTGGCTGAGTCCCCCTCCCAGGGTGAGGATGGTGCTTGTCCCAAACCCTCTGCCAGCCAGAGGAGCTGCAGATAAGAGCAATGCCCAAACACAGCCCTTCTCCTCTGCTTGCCATAAACCAAGGCACAACAGGGAGATTTCCTCTGGGCTCTGCCACCAAGTCAACCTGACTGGGATCTGCTGCCCTGGATGAGGGGAAAAGCAGAGCCAAGCTTGGAGAAAGCCTGGTGGAGTTGGGAGTACTCAGGAAGGAGAGGATCAGGGTGTTTGGCTCAGCCCCAGGACAGGTGCTGGCAGAAGATACAAGTGGCTCTTCCCCCTTCTGTCCTGCACTGAAGGGCAGAGCCTGAAGTGTTCAAACCTTTATATTTTTGTATGTAAATATTCCTGCTATTCATTAGCAATGTATTCTGCACACTTCACTTACCTGTGCACTGCACTATGGGGAAGTAATTCTGGAGGGGAGGGGAAATAATAAATAAAATAAATGTAAAAAAAAAAAAAATCTTAAAAAAAAGGAAAAAAAAGAAAGAAAAAGCTAAAGGCCAGCCTGGTAGGGGATTAAAATTTGACATGAAGTAGAAAAACACCTCTTGCCCAGGTAACTTTGTGCCATGGCTTTGTTCCTGTTCTGGCAGCATCAAGTTCAGCTCTTCAACGTGTCCATGAGTCTCAGAGAACAGCCCTTGGCATCCAGCACTGCTCTTGTGAGCACTGTGACCTCCCAGCTGCCCTGACAGACAAACAGCAGGTCCATGACCTCACATCTCTGTCCTTCCCAGAAAACAAACACAGTGAAACCAGGGCAGCAGCGCTGCTGTGGCCACCAGGGCTGGAGCTGCCACAAGGACACCCTGGCAGGGCATCTCCAGGCACTGGGCTTTGGATGTGCCTAAAGATCCCCCCTTCCCAGCAGAGAGATGCCAAAGTGCTTTAATGAGTCAGGTCCAAAGACTTTCCAAGAGAACCCTACAGAGGCTTGAGATCAAGTAACCTTAAATCTTTCCGAGCAGAGACCAGTGAGGATGTTAACTGCTCAGCAAGTGCTTATAGTGATTTATATTTGAATAGGAATTGTACATTTATTTATTTTTCCAGACACCGTATTTTTAAACCACTAATATTTTATAGTAGATTTTCCTTCCCCTATTTAAAAGAACTATTTCCACAGGAAAAGAAAAGAGTACTTTTTTTTTTTTTTTTTAATGTTGAGAACATTCTTTTTTTGGAATTAAAAAAAAAATCAGGTAGGAAATGCAGCAATGAGCATCTTTGGCCTTAACCCTTCCCTTCGTAGAGTGTAGCCATAATTGTTAGACCAAAAATAAGAAATAAAAAAAAAGATTTACCCAGGCATTTCCTTCCTCCCTTCCCTGTGCTCCTCTTCTCTCCCCCAAAACAGCTTTAACATCCCACACATTGTACAAAGAGATTCCTGCTCTTACCTCTCGGCGAGAGCTTTACAAGCAGCTCAGATGTCCTTGCAAGAGACTTTTCTATTTTCAGATTCATGAGGAAATGTGTAAATACTTTAGGAACATTTTATCTTCCGCTCACAGTGCCATGACCCAGCTGATGAGGTTGATACTGTGACTGCTGCCTACAGAAGACACACAGAAGTCATAATCCATGAGGGACTGGAGAAGGAAAACCTAATTCCCCAGGTGGTTACCTGTTGAACCTTGCACATAGAGTAGAGCTCTTACTTACTGTGTGTAGCAGCATCTCTCATGGGGACAGGAGTCTGATTTACACTGGAATTTACTGAGGAACTGGATTGTAAGAGATTATTCTTGCATTTTCCTACAAATATATTTTGAGAGCATCATGTATTTCTGTCAATAAACATTCTTATGTAAAAGGTTCGTGTCTTTGGCTGAGTGAGGAGGGGGTGGGCAGGGCAGAGGACAAGTTTCAGGGCCACAACTTCCTGCTCTGGAGATGCTCCATGGGAAACCAGTTGGAACAAAACCAACCCAGACCTTCAGAGTAGCCAGTCATGGAAGAGCCTGTATTTTTCCTGTGCAGAAGGAAGTATTATAGTGGTGGAAAACCTATTAAATTTAAAAACCAGAGGACTCAGAGGGCTGGGAAGCTGGGGTGATGTGAGGGCACCCCCACCACAGCCTGAGCACTTTTTAGAGCTCTTGGTGCCTTCAGGCTGTCAAAGAGAAAGACAACTCGCCCTTATTTCTGCATTTCACCCTCATTTATCTCTGCATTTCATCCTAACTCACTCTGGTCTGCAGCCCCTCCTCACACTCAGGTCAGCCTGTGGAGGAGGGAATCAAACCTCACACCCATAAAGCAGGAGAGGCATCACCCCAGAGCAGCAGAGGGGCAGCAGCAGCGTGGGCAGTTCAGCAGCTCCACTGGCCTTCAAGCACCCAAAATAAACCATTTTGTTCCAGGTTTAGTTTCTGCTTATATAAAAGGGAAAAAAAATTGAATTTGTTTAAGTCAGATATTAAAAATCAGCAGTTTGCTACAGCCTATGTTCTAACTTTGTGCTCCCCCCTGAAAAAGTTCGTGTGAATGTAGGGAATATGCTGGATTTATGGGATACTGACTGAGCTCATCAGTGATGTCAGGCAGCAGGGTCAGACATAATGCACCACTCATTTCACAATTTCTCTACCTCTAAAAGACCTTCACAGGCATTTTTCTACTCTTCGAAGCGATGCGAGAACAAATAGAGCTTAAATCAACATCCTTGCTAGCATATACATTTTTATTAAGAAAAAAATGAACAAAATACATTCTCTCCTTATGTACATTACATACAACATAACTACATTTGTAGATATTCCTCGTGTCACTCATTCATTTATGTACAGCATGGGGCTCACACACCAACCCAGAAATCATCGAAGATGATTTATGCCAAGGAAGAAAATTAACACTCCAGGCTGAACAAAGATCATCCATAAAGAAAAGGGTGGGAAGGGGAATCACCAGAGTCCAGGGAAGATGCCTGTAACCACCATGGGCTCAGCACAGGAGCAGTCAGTATCTGACCTGCCTATTAAAACACATGAGCAGTTCACAGCTTTCATCACCCCACGGATGCTTCTTTCCAGCCCAGGGCTGTCCACACCTCTCAGCTCAGCTCTCCTGTGCTCAGGTGTCCCAGACAACAACTGCAGGACAGACACCAAAGAGAATCCAGATGGACACCAGAGCCTGCAGGATTGCTGGGGAGGTGCCAAAACAGAACAGAGAGGCCAAATTGTAGACAGGGGGTGAACACTCACAATTCCAGCATTAGGGAGGGAGAACCAGCTTTTGGGGACCACACTGGGGTGTAGAGGACAAGATAATGAACACTGAAGGTCCAGACAAACAAACCATCACACACTACAGTGATGCCATCAGAGCAGAGGGAACAGCTCAACAAAGAGCTCAAAACCTCACCTCAACCAGGTGATGTGCCCAGCTAGCTCACTGGTGTCTGACCCCAAGCTACCCAGCTCCTGTCTGTGCCACCAACTCCCCTAGTGGGAACTGCAGCAGTTTCAAAGGGCAAACATTTAACGAGGCTCAACACTCCCAAAACGAGACATGCAGCACCTCAGCATCTGAATGCACAACATGTACAACACCTCCAGCCCACAAGGATGGGAATGTCACCTCCAATTAACTGGGAATGAGCCCACAGACTTTCAATTTCTGTCCCTCAGCAAAGTGGTCTGCGTGGTTCAGGGCCTCCAATTTGCAAGGCTCACATGAACACGTTTATTTGTATAATTAAGCTCTTTTCTCTGGCTTATGGTCTCCCCAGCACCCCCTCATTTCCTGCTGTGGAGGAGGGAGTGCTGGAAGACACAGCAGAAAATGCAGCTTTACCAAATGGCAATAGCTACTAATAACGAGGGGTTTGTTTTCCTTTCCACTAGCCTGCACAGCAGCTTCTGAAGTGAAGAGTGCTTTGCACATCAAAACATCAATGGGAGGGACAGGAATGAGGAGGGAGAGATGAAGGCAATATTCACCCTCCACTGCTAGTTTGCATTCCTGATGACCACAGCAGACAGGAGGGGAAAATAAGTCAGCAGCACAGTAGCTCTCCTCCATTTTCCCCTTTTGAGAGCTGAGTTTTTGACAAAACCTCAAAACTTCAAAAAAAAAAAAAAAAAAAAAAAATCACTTTTCAGCCTCAAAGCGGCTTTTTTAATGAACAGACCCTGTTCACACAATGCATCACTTCTCTATTTAGTGAAACACTGAGTAATTGATTGAATCCCTTGGTTACTAAGTCAGGATATTTAAAGTATATTTTCCTATCATTGGGGAGTAAAACCTATCCACTGCTACTTGGGATGTGGAGATGACTGCAACCACTGGAGCCAGTGTTGTGGTCTAGCCTCCCCACCATCATATTAATTAAAAAGCACCTAATCTCCTTTAGTCAAACTGGCAACTTTCATCAGAAAGCTCAGAATGTTTGAGGTTTTAACAATCCCTTAAGGCAGCCAGACCTGATCCAAAAGCCAATGGTGCTGCACCACCTCTGGTCTGTCTGAGCAGGGTTAAGCCACTGGCTTCCTCACAGTTGCTGTGAAGAGAACAGAATTTCTATCACTCTCTCTGGTGTCTGGGGTGGAAAGGAGACAAAGCTTGAGGTGAAGCTCCAGGACTAGAAGATCTTTATACTGCATCACTTCTCTCTGAAGAAGAGCCAGAGAATCCAGTTCACATTGTAAATTAGCTCTGAATAGCAAAGCTACTGTTAGGAGAGTTCTTCCACAAAGACAGACCACACCTTCCACACTCGTTCACATCAGCATCCCTGGATTAATTCCAAGACTATTTCTCTTATCACTCCCTCTGCCTTATGCTGCAGAAATAAACCAAACACCCCAATACCCACAAAAGTTTTGGGACAATTAGAGCAGGTGCAGGAACCTAGGACAACTTGAGGGTTGGTATCATCACCTTTTTCTTCTTGGGGTGACACAAAATAAACCCTGAGATGGGAAGGAAGGAGTATCACAGCACTGGATGTGAGGCCATGGAAGGGCACAAGTAAATAACTGTGTGCTGCAGTGGGAAATCATCTCCCACACTTCCCTGTCCTTACCCAGGATGAGAAACAGCCCTGGAAAGAACAATGTAAATCACAAGGATGTTTCCTGACTCCATCAGAGGCAGCAGGAAGGAGTTTTGCAAAAGAAGCAACTTCAGTATGATGTGGGGAAACTGATGCCTCAATAACCACTATGCAGCTCTGATCTTTAATTCCTCCATAGGTACCTATTAAACTCAGGGAAATCTGAGGCATTTTATTAGCAGTGATCAGCCACACAGGGAAAGAAAATTCAGAATAAATGTGGGAATAACCAAGGGGTCATGCTTTAACCATCACATCTCCTAGTGATAAGAATTTTCTTCCAAATTAGTAGCAAACCCAAAAATCTAGCCTGACAGAGCCAGTTTTGAGCTGTTCACTCACATCCCTGTTTCCAGGAATGAACTGCTGGAGCTGAACAGTCGAGTGGGTTCTGACAGCACTCACACTCTCCAGGTCATCAGTAAAAGCTGTGCTGACTTACAGCAAACAGCTGGAAGCCAAGGCAACGTGGAGCTGTGTCTGCACCAAGCATAAATTGAGATTTCAGGGTACTGAGGTGATGCACTGACAGCAGCTCCATTGGAAGCAGAGACTGAATTCGGGTCATGGCACTATCTGGAGTTCACCCCCATCAAACTGAGCCCATGAAGGCAAAGCAGACAGCAGCAATGTGTTACCCTCAGGATCTGTGCTGGGGAAGGTGCTGCCCTGCAGAGCTCCACACCTCAGCCACACAGCTGGGATCACACACAACCCACGCAGCCACCACATCCTCCTCCTCAGTTTAGATGGAAGCAAAGCACGTGGATAATCCCAAACTGCAGCCAGCTCTGTGAGCTCTGCCAGGAATGCTGAAGGGATACCTGCTGGCATCCCTGTGAGGCTCTCCTGTAGGACTCTCCAGCAGCAATAAGCAGGTCATTAACTGGCTTCCACTCCAAAACCACGTTTGGATCCATTGCCTACAGACAAAAGCATCTGGAGTCAATTTATCCAAGCACTGAGCCATGGACTCTTATCCTGCTTCCAGTACAGTTAACCTCCTTTCTCCAGTCCAACTTTTCATTACATTAAAAGCTTTCAGTAAAAGAGGGATTTTGCCTATAAGCCATTACCACAACTTGAATAATCTCCAGTATAACCTTTTCCATGACAGGGTATGATCAGGTCTCCCATTCCCACAGGCATTTAGATACACTAACAAGCTTCTGACAGCACATTTACATTTCAACAGTATTTACAGCTTATATATTACTAGCAATCTATAGCAAGAACAAGCCAAGAACACACAAGTTGTTCTTAAACTCTCCTCTCACAAAATAAGACCCATCTCCAAATTAACACATGTATTTGTTAAAATAAGCCAAGCTCAGAGTTTCTATAATCTTCCCCCTAAATCAAAACACCAATAATTTTCATTTTTCAACGGGGTCCACCTCTGTTTCTGTAATAAGTACATCTATAAAACAACACAAGCACTTCCAGAGACATACATGAACTGCTTTTACTGTCAGGACTTCACTTGACAATAGCCAAACATTCCTTAACTCTGAGCCAACTAATAAGCTAAAATTCAAAGTATACATGGGGACTCAAGGTTTCACAAGACATTTTTCCACTTTTAAAAACAAAGGGACTGAATGGAAACGTAGCTACTAATTTTTGCCATTTTCCCCAGAAGTGGCACAGCATTACATCAGCAGAATTACTGTCTGTGCAGAGATGGAAGCTGTACACAAGTTATTCAAACTTAAAGTTCACTCAATAAGCTCTACAGAAGTACTTATTTCTCTATTCTAAAATGCAGGAGCAAGCAAGAGAGTATTTGTGCTACCTACCACCCTCCTGCATTTGACACAAGCAGCATTAATGCTCATCTTCCTCACAGTAAGAGCAGCAAACAAGTTTGAAGCATTCCTCAGGACACTGCTCTGAATCCATCATTCACCAGGGCAGGTTGGCACAGCAGGGCCAGGTCAGCACAAAACTTTGGGACAGAGAAAACTCCCTTTGAAAAATCTGCACACATCAGGAAAACGGTTCAGCAAACAGCTGTTCCACAAAGCCCTGTGGAAAACACTCTTCCAGAGTCATTACTCGGCTTTGGAAGGAGTTTCTTCTGGAAGAAGGAACAGCTCATGGAGTCCTGGACACTTGTGGCTGCCAAATAAAGAAACACACAGATGGGCTGTGGCAATCCCTGGCCACCAACCCCACATCTCTGCCACCCTCCTGCAAATAGGTGGGTCTAGTTATTTGCTTACAGACCCCTCAATCTTTAACCTATTATCATTAGATCACTCAATTTGCAGGCTGGGTTATTATAATCAATGACAAAAAAGTTTAAGCAATTTCATTTAACTTTGCCACTCCACAAAGGGAAGCTTTTCTGTGCTCTTTAGGAAAATTTCTAATTTCACTCCAGTTGCCACTGCACAAAGCAATGCCTTAGAAAAGTTTTTCCAAGTGGCTGTTCCCAGACTGATTTTCTGAAGTAAGATTTTGCTAACTGAAGTTCTGGTAGGAAGCTCCAACCTGATCCCTGAGCCAGCATGTACCTGTATACACCCAGAGCCATCCCATGCAAACAAAAACCGAATTCCAGAGGATTATTTACACAACTGGGTACAGCTACCTTAACTGCCCATGCAAGATGCCACCCAGGGAAAGGGCAAACTGAAATTTTCCAAGACAAAGTTCTCCTTCCTCATTATGCTCAGCAAAAGGAGGAGATTAAAGAATAAACACATCACAAATATCTTTAAAAGAGCCAGAACATAACAACTACAATTAATTTCAATGAACATTTTGCATCACCCTTCACGCCTTCCCAGGACCAATACTAACTAATGGGATCCTCAAAAGAAAAGAGGCAAAAAGGTGGCTGAAGTGGTTATAACCTCATTTAACAACATGTAACAAAGTCCTTCTGCCACATGACAACATTTTGGGTCACATTGCAAGAGCTGAACATGCTTGGAGAAGTCATTTTGGGAGAACTCTTAACAACTTCTACCTCGTGACTACTATGAGGGGTTGTGCAAGACAAACATTAACAAACTCACTTAATTCTACCTAATCCAAGTGACCAAAAAAATTAATTCTGGAGGGCTTTATTTCACTAAGAAATGTATCACTTGACGGGAATAACATAAAGAATAATTTCTTGCTTTCCAAGGAGATGATTCACTAAAGGGTATTGTAAGGGTCAGAGTCAGTGAAGAACCAAACACAGGGATTTCAAAGGGTATTTTTAAAAAAGCTAAAACAAGAGTGAAGTCTGGATGTCTGTATCAAGTTTACCCCACCCTGACTTCCTCTAGCTTTTAAAGACGTACCAGAACCTTTTCACTTTGGCTTTAAAGACCCAAAACATGATGAATGAGTCCCTCTCTGACAAGGAATGACGCTTTCCTTTGCATTACCTTATTTACAAGTTAACACAGAATTTACAGATAAAATTACTCACTGTAGTGCAAAGATTATGTGGTGTCAAGTTCATACACAAAGTCACCTTATAATCTGAAGTAAAGGCAAATAGAGTATGTTTGTCTTGTCTAAGCTAAAGAGCAGCCTCAGACACAGCCAACAAGCAATGATGGTGAGGTTCAAAGACTTCTCACGCACAGCTCAGATATTTATAACCTCGCATGCACTGGGCTGTGAAATGTTTTCAGGTGGTTGTTTTCAGATCCAGTGGGATTCTTTACTGTTTGTATTTCAGGCTTTCTGTAATGAGCACATCAGATGCTTTCCTGGAATATCACCAGTGTCTTTAAAGAACAGCATGCAATGAAATTCAAACTACCTGTGTCACTGCCTGACAACAAGTGGCTGATTTTAAAAGGAAATTTATACTTCACTGCTCAGAATTTTTGGTTAGAATTTAAAGCAGGTAACGTAGCATACACTAATGCAAAGAGAACATTTGACTCCTAGACTTAAGGACAAAAAGAAGGAAAGACCCTTGGCAAAGCCACAGGAAGCCTTCCCTTTGGATTAACCTCTCTGGCCACATGGTGCCTCTGCTGCTCAACAAATAGTGCAGAGCTGAGTGAAGTTTCTGCTGGTTAATCAGCAGCTGCAATCCATGAACTGTGCCGGTGCGAGCGGCATCGATCTGCTCGGGACAAAGGCAGGTCAATATTTGATCATCCTGAAGTGCTCTCGTTAGCTGGGACTGTCAGTGCTGCAGAAGCAACGTTCCCCTGGCTCAAACAAATCATTGATTTGCACCAGGCTACAAAACACAGAGCCGAGGCTGCCGGGCTCCACACGCACCCCCGGCGCAGAGGACAACGAGTTTGGATCGAATTCCTGTCACACAAATCAGACCTGACACGATGCACTGCTCACCAGCAACACCATCCACAGCCCTAGGTGTTCCTGAACTTCCCCTGCCTGCTCACCAGGGCTTCTCCACCAAGGTGGATTGTTTGGGTTCTTTTAGCCAACAACAGCTTATGAAGAGCCTGATTAATTAGAGAACTGTCACAAAGACTATTTAATCATCTGACTGAAGCTGAGGATACACAAGCAATGAGATCAAGTGACAAAAAAGCACAGCAGCACTAAATGTAAGTACTAAAAGGTTGCAGAATTTTGGCTGGTAGCATTAAAAGTGCTCATTTTGATCTCAGTGGAAGCAACAGCTCAGTTGGAATATTCCCCCAGTATCTACATTTGTACTGTATAAACTCTACATTAGTTAACAAAGCCTTAGCACAGGTAGCACACCACAAAGCCCAGCAGTGATGTAAAACTTTCCATGTCAATAGGAAAAAAACCTGCCACATTCTAAAGAAATAATTTCATCAGATTTCATTTCCCACACTGAGTGGATTCTTCTGCAGACATCTGATTTGCCATCCACTGAAGTGAACAGTGTCTGAACAGTCTCAAGTGACAGGTTAAAAACACTTCATTTGTACAGTCCTCCCTGAAGACAAGCCTGGCCTCTGACACATTGTTCCTTTCTAAGTGATTAAACACTAGTATGAGGTTTTGAAATTTATTTCTAATGCACCAGGACTACAAAAGTCACACAAAGAACATGATAAAGAGGCAATACAATCAAAGCAAGCAGACACTCGAGCTCTGAAAAAGACACTCGACTAACTCTTTATTTCAAGAGTCCAAATCATCTTTGCACACACAGGACTTCCACCAAGTTCAACAGGAGCCACAGCAGGTGCAGCAACGATACCCAACTGGCATGAACACTGCTGGACAGAAAGTTTTGCAGTTTCATATAAATATTTACATCTGCCAGTGTGTACTGAATGCTCAGGACACCGAATGCAGAGTTTCTAATGTTGGGTATGCGTGTCCTTCATTCCACCTCACAGTGCAGCACCAAGCCCTTAGAGTGTTTATAAAGAAGGCTTTCAGCAAAAGGAAGAATACATTTTTTATACATATGAGTCAGCTCATTTTCAGAGATTTATGCTAAGAAGGCCTCCATCACATTCAGATCTAGATCTAAAATGCATTGACAAGGGAGCTGCACTACAGGGGAAGGAGACAAGCTGTTGGGAGCAATGCCCGGTACAAGTACACACAGACAAACACACGCAGAAGCACATGGAAATGAAGACAATCTGCTTCAGAAATCCTACACCCAACCTAGGGTCAGGTTGCAGGGGTGTGTATGGTGGAAGACCCAGTTCTGCCAGGCTCACCAAGGACCCACAGGGTTTCTCAGTGGATGAGCACAGCAGCAGAGAGATCAATCCCTGAAAAGGGGCCCGTGCGGGCGGTGAACGCACTCCCATTTTCCAGCTGTATCTCCAAGGTTCCCTCTTGCCTGCCAGGTTTAAGTGGAAGGCTCCAGAGAACAGGAGATAGGGATGTAGGTAGTCAGTTTAGGTGCAGTCTCAGAAGCAATTAGACACAACTGTCAGCACATCTCTGGGAAGGGGAGACAGTTCGGAACACACGCTCGCCTTCCCACGACACACCGTGAGTACAAGGTTCAGGACACAAATTACATCATCTCAGCACGTGCCAGTGTCCTGCCACCAAGCTATGCAGCTGCTGAGGATGGGGCTGTAGGATAAAGCAATACATCATGACTAGCTACAAACGAGGAAAGAAAAACCTCTTCCCCCTCTTCCTCAGGAAATGCAAAATAAAACCCATCATCTTTAATCCCAGACAACTCACAAATCTCAAATTTTCCCCCATAGGCAAAAAGATCACTGCATGACTGGGTTTTATTTCTTTTTCTTTTTCCCCCACCTTTTCATCCTACATTTGCTAACTCAAAATCCAAAGTCAGAAAAAATATATATATTTAGTCAGAAGTACGTCAGTTACATTTTATTAACCTACTCCAAGGGAAAAGCTCCAGGGATTCACCATACAAGTATAAAACCCCTTTCAAACACCTAGGGGTTATTATATTAACTTCATCCCAGCAGTCAATCAATGCAGTAAAAAAATTAAAATACTGAAAATGGATGCTTTTCCCCTCTTCCATGTGTCCAGTGATTGCTCCATTACAGCGTGATGAGGTCCACCAGGTTGCCTTTAGGAGGGGTCATGTTGTCTGGGAAGAAGTTGACTAGCGTGTCAAACAGCTGAGTTCTCTGGGCATACGTGTGGTCAACGTCTGAAAATCCTGGGGGAGGAAGGAAAGGGGAAAGTAAGTCACTCCTCCCAATCCCAAGCACTCAGTTTAGCTGTGGAATTGTCCATTTGGGATAAACGTTAACAGCTCCCTCTGCCTCCACTAATAAGACTGCCAGCTCTCCGTCCCACTACTGTGAGCACACATACAGAGATTATGTCATCCCAAACCAGCACTGCCATCAAAATGCCATAAAAAGCAATAAACAAATGCCTGTCAAGCTCACTGACAGTCCCAAAGAAACAGGGGAAGCAGGAGTTCTCAGGGGACTGCTCTGATGTCCCAGAAAACAAAATCCATGCAGCTATTTTTATTTGGTGCCTCATTTCTTCTGTCCTCAGGCTTTCTTCATTATCTTCACTGCCATAACCAGAACTGCTCCTTGGAGTTTTCCTTGAGATAAGCTCTGCTGGCAGCAGGAGTCCCAACTCAGAGCTGGTATTTACTCACTGGACTTGCACCTGGCTGCATCCTGGCACACAGGAGCTTTGCAAACCGGTTTCTGGAGTGCTTCCTCCCAACACAGCAGGGTTTGGTTTGCATTGTTTGTCCAAATCCTACACTAAAACCATCAGCAAGAACAATAAGGCAGGCACACAGTGATCTCCTCCACTTTGGATTACTTCCATTGCTGCTATCTCAAAGGAATGCTTTTTAATTCAGTGAACTCACTCTTCAGTTAATCAAAGGCAACCAAGTTAATCAAATCAAGGAAGGCTGGCGTTTTTATTTGCAAAGCACTTCTTGATGTACATATCCTCCTATCTGTAAATCCAAAATCTGGATAAAGTATTGTACTGAGTCAGTATTGTACTGGTGAAGCACTGGCACAGGTTGCCCAGGGAAGCTGTGGACGTCTCATACCAAAAGTGTTTCAGTTCAGGTTTGATGGGGCTTGGAATGAGATGATTTTTAAAGGTCCCTTCCAGCTCAAACCATTCTATGAGTCTGTGAAAAACAGAACTTTTTTGAAATTTGGGTTTTCTTTCTTTAAAAAAAATTGATCTTATAGGGTGAACTTGATGTCTTCCAAACCACAAGAACTCAGCAGAGCTTCCCCATCCATCAGGGCAGAACTGCAGTGGGCTTTAACTTTCCCTCAATTTCTTAAATTAGGAATTAAACCTCCATGAAAAATTAAAGTCATCCATTCTCTCAGCAAGAGCTCAGTGACTTGAGGACACCCCCGCAGCACAACATAATTTCTGCTGGTAGCTGTCCTATACTTGCCCAGGATGAGTCTCTGAGATCTCTCAAGGAGTTAACTGGACAGAGCAGTGAAACAAATCATGGCTTTGGCTCAGCCCTCCTGTTTCCAGCCCTTCACGCCACTGTTTTCTCCGCTCTTGACACTCTGCCCAAAGAACTCGTTCTGCAGAGAACAGAGCGAACCAAACTACTCCAGGAATTGCAGTTATCACAGCAAACAGAGCCGTAGCCATGCTGTGAGATTCCAAAGTGACATGACAGGAGGTGCTTTATTCTGACCAAAGCTTCTGTTTACTTGGGTAACAGCGAAGGATCAGATGTAATAAGAGACACAAAATGATCCCAGGAGGCACTGGTTTAAAACCACTGATGTTGACAGATGTTTTAAATATGGGCTTGAGGCATTGGACACTGGTCATTATAAATAACCTCTCAAATGTCTGGGTAGTGGCACTTTGCATATTGCAAAGAGCCTACAATGTTGATAGGAATTATAACATTTGATATAAAAACCAGTAGAAACTAAGAGGAATTATCAAAGGGAACATCATGTAATTCCTCTGTCACATAATACTCACCAAGAGTCGTGAAATCCGAGCCAGACTTAAATAATGCTGAGGCAAGAAGCTGAAACTGCGGAAGAGGAGGTAAAGGGACAAAGAAAGAAAAAAGTGTTATTAACCACACAGACAAAAACCCCAGAGGATTCATAGAAGTACAAGTAGCTTTAGAGTTGCTGTGTTTTCTCTATACAATCCTCATAACTCTTGTGCCATACACATGAATAACAGCAGCAGGCACTTTCACATGAGAACTACAATTTGTCACCTTGGCACAAGTTAGATGGTTTTTCCTAGAATTAGAGCAGTCTTGATGCAATGAAAGGTATTTGACTGAGAGATCTAAAAAATCTAGTTTTTTATATATAATTTTTTGCCTCTTTGGCAGAAGGTAGAAAGGTTATTCCATAAAATAACACTCCCAGGGTATTCACCACATGCTACAGGCTCAGCAGCCAGGGTAACTGCTGGAGTGAGCATGAACTTCTGGAACACAGAGAAAGCTCTGCCCAGAGAAGCTGTGGATGCCCCAACCCCAGAGGTGTTCAAGGCCAGGCTGAGCAATCTGATATAATGGGTGACATCCCTGCCCATGGCACAGGGTTTGGAACTCAATGATCCTTAAGGTCCCATCCAACCCAAACCATTCTATGATTTGAATGACAACAACCCTCCTGAACTGCCAGAGATCTCATATCACAAATTTAAGGCAATATCTTCTTAACTAAAAATAAAAATCCTTTGTTTGGGAACATCAAGACCATGAATAAAAACATTTTAATTAACACATTCATGATTTTATTCTCCCTTCATGTCTCACTGATGGATGGTGACCACAGTGTCTTCCTCTGCCCCTGACTGCTGTTTCCAGTTACCCAAGGAACAGCAAAGCTTAGTGCTTTGTCATGCTCCTGCAAAGAAAGAGTTGATTCCTTAAAGCCTTGGAATCTTGTGTCTCCTGCCTGTGTGTCTCTTCAACACACAGCCTGAGGGAAAAAAAGCAAGGAAAAAACCAGAAGAGAAGCAAATATGTTCAGGGAAGGAGTGGAAAGAACAGCCAGGCATTACATATCCATCAGTTTAATTTCAACTAAAAGAAAAATGGGAACACAGACAATTTGTAGGCATGTAGGAGTGGAGAAGGTGATGAGTAGCAGCCAACGTGTATTTGGCAACAACAAGTTGTAGCATATCAATCTGATTTCTCCTGTGAGGCAGAAGGCCCTAGGGATGGGACTTGGCAATAGACCTTGTCCATTCTGACTTTCATAGGAATTCTAACACTTTTATATGATATTTAAAGCACATTGTCAAGGCATCACTTAGATTAAGCCAAAATGGAAAGGCAAACAGGTCAAACAACTTTACTGTGGGTGGCCATCAATGGTTTGACATCAAAATGGAGCCTTGAATCAGGAATGATTCATCTGTGCCCCAGGGTCAGCATCACCCTGAGTTTTCAGTGATAACCTGCTTGGCAGAACAGGGCAGGATCACCAGACCTTACACCACACTCAGACTGACTGCCAGCATGGAACAGACAGCCTTCCAACTATTTTTCCACTTAATCCAAATTAAAATGATGGACTGAGGTGCATTTCACTGGGGCCAAGTGCAAATCAACATAAACAGAAAAAATTCAGCAATACAGAACAGGTGCAGAGACTCTGTGAAAATGTACTTAGGATCTACAACAGATCAGTATCACTTTATTATAAAACTGACAAATGCATGAAAAGGAGTAGCATCTTTAAATAAAATACTCTTGCTGTTATCAAGATTTTAACATCTCTATTTTGGGATGCCCTGTATCAGTTAGTGAGGAAATAATATAATATGAGGAAATACATATAATATAATGTGAGGAAAGCTCTAAAAAAAAATTAAGTGTTCTGAAAACCAAGTTCTACAAAGAAAGCTCAAAGGAGTCAGGGCTGCAGAGCCTCCACAGAACAGTGGCCAAGCACAAAACTGCCAGAAGTCACAGATGCAAAAGGCTGCTACAAAAAGTAGATCTACAACCAAGTGCAAGAAGCTACAAAAACACTTCAGTGAGATCAGTGTTGTTGCGCTATCAAGGGAAAAAACAGGCTAAAATAAGGACTGTAGTGTTCTGGGATTGCCTGCATGCTTTGGGGAGGGTGTGGTGAGAAAGATACAGGATTGGCAAACTGGAGATGAGGGGGAAGGGGGTGTAAAGTGCCCCCCTGAGTGCAAGGCCTGGTTACACAAAATCACTGCAATGCCACACGTGGATTCCACCGTGAGCCTCATTTGTGAGAGCAGCTTGGCTTCCCAGCAGCACCGTACTGAAACAGCTGCCCAGCAGAAATAGCTCCAGAAGTTCCAATAAAACCCGTGGCTAAATCCCTGCAAATGCCAGGCTCTGGCCATCCTGCCCTCCCACACCACTGCCTGGGGCCCGCTGCCAGCTGCCTGGGGGCACACAGTGGGACAGAGCGGGTGCCACGTGCTGCCAGGGGCTCCTGTGTTCCTGTGCAGGGTCCTGCTGGGAGCACAAAGCCACGCTGGGGCTCAGGTGCCTGACTAAGAGGCCAGATGAGCAGGGTCCAGCCAGGAACTCGCTGAACTGAGACCAGAACCTCGCTGAAGCGGCCTCTGCCAAGTATTCCAGCCTCATCTGCACCAGGCATGATGGATTTTCATGGCTATGAGTTTCTTTGCAGCTTTGTGGGGAAGGAGGATCTTGTTTCCTTCCCTGCTGATGGCACCACACTTGAGTTAACCTTGAGGGCTGTTGTTTGTTTGGTTTGTAATTAAATTTGTGTATCAGCTCACACTTAAAAAGCACTTTCTGATGGAAAAGTCAAGCATGTGAGTTAAGAACATCAGTTAAGGACAGTGCTGAGCCTAAGCTGGTTCACTCTGCATTTGTATTATGATCCCAAACCCCACAATGTTCTCCCAAAGGATCCCTACTTTTTTCCCAAAGCGTAGGACACTTACTGCTCACTCAATACTAGGTCTCCTACATTCCATTCCCAGCAGATATCCAATGTACTATTTTCTTCACAAAGTTCAAGCTCTGCTCTAAAGAAGGAATTAATTTCTTCATCGACTTTCTTATCATATTAATTGTTATTCTAACAGATGGCACTTCAAACTCTGATTAATTTTGAGTCTATTTGAAACTAACAGTATCTGATTTTTCAAAATATGTAATGTTATGCAACAGCTTCTGAATTCACAGAAAAGCAAAGCCCTCAAGCAAATCACACCTCACATCTCTCCCATCAGGCACCAGAATGAAACACCCAATTAATGACCATCTAGGAAAAACAATTTGCTTAATATCACAGAGCAACTCTGTTATGGAGGCAAGAGCAGAATTCAATTATCCAGCAGAAGCATCCAACTGCTTCAATCACACCACCACCCATTTTCTTCTGCCAATCCCTCTGGCTCACTGGCTTCATCCATTCCAAATTAAGCCTCCATTCAAAAGGCAGCAGTTCCCTTTGTTATACAATTAACTTCTCTCTCAGAGATCCAACCAACCTTCTGAACACAGGCAGGGGCTCCTCAGAGATAAACAGATCTGGCTAATTAATAAAAGGTTATACTATGTCTATTTTTATATATCTGCACACCTCTGCCTTTGCACAAACAAAATGATTGAAGGGGAATGAGTAACCCTTGTTTGGGATACCTGGCAGGTTGTATGAATCAGACACAATTCCTCCTCCTTCTCCTCTGTAATGCCTGTGTGTGAGTGCTCAGATCACAGCATAAACCAGTTCCTCAGCTTTGACCAGTTCTCTGGGGCTGGTGACTCTCAGCACAGGCTCAAATAGGCAAAGAGAGGCTCAAACCCTTTGAGGATGGAGCTGCTGCTGAAATGGGGAAGGCTGAGCACTGTTTTTGTAAAGGCTTCTTGGCTCCAAAACCTCTGCTCCTGCAGCACACAGGCTCTGAGGCTTTACAAAGAATCACAGCAGGACACAAAGAAGAGAAACAGGCTTTTCTTAGCTCCTTCCTAGAACTATTTTTCCCATTTGGGTGTCAATTTTCCCAGAAATATCAGTCTAATGCAAATTCAAACAATACTTTTGGGCCCTGCTGGCTTTATCTGTCAAATTTATTAAAGACAAGGTCTTAAGAATGGAAAGTATGAAGCAGCCTTGAACAGGGGCCTCCAGCCTCAGTCTACAAGCAAGTCAGGCCTCAGAGTGGCCTCCAGGTCCTTGCTCTTTCTCCTACCATGCTCCAAGAAAAACATACTGTGAGTTTTCTTTGTGCTTTGTATCTGTTTTACAACAATCATGGGATTGAGCTTCATCAGTTGTTGAATCTCCACGTACAAAATCATCCTGCTCTCCCATACTTGGAAAGCACTGGACATTTTTTTGTGTCATCTTGATTTCTACTGCAGCCCATTTAACAGCAGCAAAGTCCTGGGTATGATTACTGCAGTGTTCAAGGAGCAGCTTTAGCTTTTGCACATGAACTACTGATGTTTCTGTGCTTTAACAGCACCTGTTTTTCTCTAAGTACAAAATTTAGAATTCAATTTGATATTTATTTTGACCATCCTTTTACCTTTAAAAGGCTGCTGTTGTAATCTACCACCAAATTCACATCTGTGTGTGAAAGAGAAGAACAGCCAGGCCAGCAGAAAATTTCATACCAGCAAATAAGCCTTTTATACAACTTTTAATCTGTTAAATCACGGGCAAAATTCCCCATTTTCTAGGGACTTACCCTCCTTTCCCTACAGTGTCAGGGCTATTAACCCACAGCCAGTAAAAAAGATCACTGATGTGGGAACACTGAACTGAATGAGGATGTTTAAGTGATGTCAAGCAGAATCACAGTTAAAGAGAACTGGATCTGCATTTGTGGGCACAGAAATTGCTGGCACACAGCCTGTGGCTACTAAACCAAGCACCCATGCAATACCTCTTACTTGCATTTACTTCATTTCAGAGTAATAAAAAAGGGAAATAAAAATCTAGTCCTCTTAGCATCCCTAAAATTCACAGCAACAGAATGAAAATCTTAGGGTATGTTCCTACTATCAATCATTCATGCTACTTTAAACAAAATCAGTTACTAATGCCAAAGTAAGTTTCAAGAACAGTCTGTTTGTTTTCCTTGGCATGCAACTGCAAACAGCTGAACAGACTTGCCTAACTAAGTTAGGAGGAATTACTTCTATTACAAAGCAAGCAAGCCTCACCACAAGGGGAAATTCTGCTTGTAATGATATATAACACCACCCAGATCTCCATCCATAAAACATGAAGCCATACAGGCCAGTCTCCAGAATTACTGCACAAAGTTGGGCATAAAACCATTCAGCCTGGTCCTTCCTAAATTTAACAGTTGCCCTGGAAAGAGGGAAAACCAGGCAGGAATTGATTCCCTAAAGTTCTAACAGCCTTAACAGCATTCAGTGGCTGCAGCCAACCACATCTATCACCTTTGCTATTATCGAGATACAAATCAAATAAAGGCAGGGTATGGAGGTGTCTGGGCTGAGAGACACAATCAAACTGGTGCTTGAAATTCGATATGGAATCCAAAATGCCTGCGTCAGTCCTCTGGAAAGCACAGGAGCCATTTGAAGATGCAAGGCCAGAGCAAAAAGCCAACTCGATGTGATAACCGGAAGGTAAATTGACGTCAGCTGGAAATGCACCCAGCCAGTACCAGCCCAGCAGCTGGCTCTGTGCCACAGCCCTGGCAGATCTGTCCCAGTGTAAAAAATCTTTGGAAGTTAAAGCTTTATGACCAGCACAATGAATAATAATTTAAAAAACCAAACAAACAAAAGCATCCCAGAAACTGTTAAATTATTTTTGGAGATGGCTGGAATAGATGGAAGCTTTAATTCTGCTGAACGGTGCTGATCCGATGGCCCAGCACAACAGACACAAGCTATTGGATTTTGTTTGGAGCAGACATTAGGCCTGCAGAGAAAGAATCCACTATGTATTCACTCAGCTGGATTGAGCTATGTAAGCTCATTCACTGGATCATTAATGTTCAGAACACCAGTGTGCTCTCTGAAAAGGGGTAATTCTTTTTTTCAAACATGTTATTCTATTTCTACCTGGTATGATACAGCTTCTACATGCCCCTAAAATCTCAGAGGAGCCCATGCAGTCATGTAAATTCTCCATTCCTACAAGGTGGACAAGTTCAACACTGAACTAGGAAAAGGAAAAGCAGGATATTAAAGGCTTTCCTGTGCCAGATGTGCCCAGTGTGCAATTTCTGCAGCACCTCCTTTGGTCTGTGGGCGACAGGAGGCAGCAGGAACTAGGAAAGGAGCTTGCTCATCACATCACAGATGTTTGCTGTTCAGGGAATAATAAAAAGGCACAGCCAGCCATGAGATGCAAGAGATCCTTAGGAATAACTGGCTGAGGAGAGACAGGCTACCAGCACACAGGTGTGACATGGAGAAAAAGGGAGATCAGAGAACACAGGACACATCTTACAGGAGTGGGAGGGAGCAGAAGGGGAAAAGAAAGCATCAAAATGGGAGCTTGGGATTAGTACAGGCTCAAACAGGAAGAAAAAACCTTGAATTCTGGGTTCAGTTTTGGGTCCCTCACTACAAGGAAGTCACTGAGGGGATGGAGTGTGTCCAGGGAGGGGAATTGAGCTGGGGAAGGATCTGAAGCACCAGGAGAGGCTGAGGGAGCTGGGAAAGGGGCTCAGCCTGGAGAAAAGGAGGCCCAGGGGGGAACCTTCTGATTCTGCACAACTCCCTGACAGGAGGGGACAGCCAGGTGGGGGTCACTCCCAAGTAGTAAAACACAGGACATAAGGAAATGGCCTTAAGTTAAGACTGGGTATCAGGAAAAAACTCATCAGAATGGTTGTACAGCTCTGGCACAGGCTGCCTAGGGAAGTGTAATCCCCATCCCTGGAGGTATTTAAAAGCCACAAAGATGTGGCACCTGGGGACATGATTTAGTGGTGGCCTTGGCAGTGCTAGGACAACGGGTGCACTTGATAACCTTAAAGGTCTTTTCCAACCTCAAAGACTCTGGAAGTGCAACCACACTGGGAAGATGGCACATAGGAAAATAAAAAAAAAATCTCCTTTTCTACCTTAAGAAAAGCAGGATCATCTATTGTCTTTCCTATGCTAGAAATAACTAGAAAGGATGTGAAACTACTTGACATGGAACAATCTGAACAAGAAACCATTTACAGAGAACAGAGAGTCACAGCACTTAAATGTTTTGTTGAATCACATGTTTACAAAGGCTGATTAGAATTTATGACGAATGTGATCACTTCCAAGATCCTGATAAGAGTAAACTTCTTTCCTAATTCTAACCCTACAATTCCATCCTGTGCACATGCAAGCAAGAGGCATATTCTCCCCCAAGACCTTTCAGTGTCTGTGTAATCTTTCCTTTAGCTAAAGTAGCAAGTTAAAGCCACCAGATTAAGAGATTTAATCCAGGGACTCGGCATGGAATAGAACTACCCCTCCTCCTATCATGATTTATAGAAGGAGCTGTCGAATCCCTTTCCAAGTCACTGAGGAAAGAAAACAGCAAGAACCCCAGACTCCTCCTTATCTACCCATCAGGAGCTGAACACTGGCACATCTCAGCTGGCTGCCCCAAATTCCATGTGGAAATGAATGCCAGAGTCAAATCAACCACCTTATCTGACACTTCTCACTATTTCTTTAATCCGTTTTGTAAAGTGACACGCACTGCTGTACTGGAATCAACACAGGAAATGAGAAAGAATTCCTGGAATAAATAAAGAAGATGCCTACTGGATAATATTCAAAAGGGAAAGGAGATAAGATTTTAAGGGTAGCAAGCAGTGTATAGGTATTAATTATGTCCAGAAATATTGATCATCTTTGGAAAAGCTTTCCCTCCTCAGACAAGCTGAATATTGAGAAGCCTGAGCACAAGTTTCTACTCCCTTTCTACTGCACAACCAACTACAGACTGGTGACATTTCAGAGTTTACATTTCAATTAAAGCTCCCAAAATATACACCAGCACACTGGAATTAAAACAAAGGCTTAGTCTTCACTCTTAGGAGTACAAAAGCTATTTTATCTGGACCTGAAGTTGTTAAATGACTGTTTCCAAAACAGTGTGACTTAAGTGCAGAGAAATACATGATAGAGCAAACTGTCTGGCACCTGCAGAGCTTTTATAAACTGAATAAAACCCAGGTTTAAGAGGCTCAAAACTTTCAATGAGAACACAGTTTAAATTTCTTTAGGACAAGGATCATTGTTCCTCACCTCCTTTGTCTCCTCAGGGTCCGAGTGATCCACAGTTACATATAAATCATTCTGCAGGTACTTCAGTGCACTAAGAGGGTCAGTCTGAGCTTTCTCTTCAAACCTGCAGAGAAGAGACAGAAAACTTGAGCACAGCCATTTCCTTCAGGACTAAGTACTTCTGGTTGAACAGAGAGCAAACCCCATCTAACAAACCCAGTATTTCCAAAGAAAACCACGTTAATGGCAGCTGAGCCTCATGGTCACTGGAATTTCAAGCCAGACTGAAACATGGAAGGAGGTTTTTTTGGGAGTTTAAAGGAAAGTAAAAGGGCAAAATTCTACATTCTTACTAAAAATATTCAAGCACAGAAGCTTCTTAATACATAAATATATTGAGTACAGTTTGTTTTCCACAAATGAAGTAAGGTGTGAGCAGCACCTCACAGGCAAGCCTTGAGCACTTCAGTCCCTGGGATATTAACATTTCACCTTTGGAAATAGTACAGGTCCATAAAAATCCTGTGCACCACCACCATTATTTCTTCATTTTCTTTTAATGAACAGGAACTGCAACTTCTGTGAATTCCCTCAAGAAGTGAACAGAGCCCTCAGGAAATGATTCTGGGTTCAGCATCCTCAGTGAGCACAGCTACTTCCCTGCAGCAGTTTTGGTTGCATAAACCTAGAAAGGTTTAAAATCATCTTTTTCCTCACCTACCCACTGAGTGCAGCATCACACTGCTTCTCATATTGTTATTTTTTTATTTGAGTCATTTACCTGGTTATTTATACCACAGTGGACATGTGAATTTTGAAATTGCCTAAAGATGTCAGGGATTGAGCAGCACAGGGAGCACAAAGACCTTGTCTGTCACCTGATGCATCTGCCAATTTGGTCACTACACATGGCTGCAAACACTGCCATAGATTTTCTCAGATGACATCATGGCTCAGAGAGCTGAAGTGTTTTAAAACAAGTGGAAGCACTGCCACCTTGCTCTTTTCCACCTGCCCTGCTTGGCTGACTGGTAGCAAACAAACTCATAGGAAAACCAGGAGCCCAGCTGATGCTGTGGGTTTGTTGTGGCTGCAAGGCCAGTACCTGTTCTGGTACCCAGAGCCTGGGGGAGTGCAGGTAAAGGGCAGCCAGTGGCTCCACAGCAATTCAGCTCCAGCCAGGCACCCACCCACCATCCCTGGCTGCTCAGGTTTGGCTCCCTCACACAGACCCCAAAAATGGGAGCATGGTGCATAAACCCCAAACTTCTGCCAGACAACACACAGCAACATTTCCTTTAAGTGCACTTTAAGCAAGTAGAAACAAACAATGCAGAGCTGTCTCTGGAGGCTGCACAGCTGCATTTCCATACCACCACAGCTGGGTTTAATAAGCATCCCAGATAATTGGGAAGGCCTTTATTCATTCCTGTAGATATTCACATCTACTCTGTGGCTAATCTCAGTGTCTCACCCAGCCACAGTGGCTGTGAGTTGAGTACAGCAATTTGCTTGCTGCCTCAGAAATAAAATACCATCAGGAAAACCTGACCTTCCAACTCTTGGCAGAGCCTGATAACAAAGTATTCTCCCCGAGAATGCAGGGAGAGCTATTTACTGCCTTCAAATGATTTGCTGGGTCCTGAAAGGCTCTCTCACTGCTGCAATTTCTTGACTAAGGCAACACCATAAGCTTGATTTTGAAAAGCTGTTGCCCTAAATAAGAAATATAAGGCAGCTCTGAAGCATCCAGAGTGCAAGAAGCACTGCAGTGTAGCTGAATTCTGCCTAAGTGAGCTCTTTCAGGAGTTTCTGAATGAGAAACTCTGATGACCTCACCACAGTTGAGTCTCAGATGTGCAAAGGCATCCAGCCCCCAGACTTCATTAGCATCCTTGCAGGCTGTTACTATCTCCAAGCACAGTGTTTCCAAAACATACTCCATTTCCTTGGGAGGTGACAGCACCAAAACACATGTTGATGAGCAGCAGAGTGAAAAGGGAATCTAAAAATTCCCCATGACTCCCCACTCAATAACCAGATTTTTCTAGTTTTAGAATAGCATAGGCAAAATGAATCAAGTAATTTTGTAGTTTAGCCCTGGCTCACTGTTTTTATTGACATAATTTTAAAAAATAATCAAGAAACCTGCAGAAGGTTTAGAAGGGACCTCGAAGATCATCTAGTTCCATATAACCAACAAAATGACATTTCACAAAATGGTTTATGAGAGATTTGAGTCTTAGCAATTGAAAAAAAAAGAGAGACACCTGGAAAAGAAAATTGCAAAGCACCTTTGTTTCTTTACCTGTGCTTTCTGATGAGGTATTTGCAGTGCCTTAGCAGGTATTCCTTTGAAGGTCGACAGAGCTTGAGAGACCAGAAATCATCTAATCTCATCTTTGGAGAGCAGGATTTACCAGGATTCCCTCCAAATAAGTAATGAACCTAAGAAAATGAGAGGCAGATCAAAAAATTGATTGTTTGCGTAAATCCACTGAACAAAGACCATTTACTATGTCAGCAGCTTTGCAGAGGTTTATTCTGGTGGGAGAAACTGCCATTTAGACAAGTTGCTCTAACTTATTATTGGCCTCACTTTGTCCCCTTGGAGATGAAGAAAGTTCTCTTAAACCATTTATATTTTAAGATAAGAAAAGAGTTGTACTGTTGGAACATCTCTCTAGCAAATACTTGAGACATTTATAAATAAACACCCAAAATTCATGCAAACTCTTTCTTCAGGAATAATCTATGAGAATGATAAATCCTTAAGCACTGACAAAGTGAGTTGGAAGTCCTAAAGACATCCAAAGTAAAGTGACAGCAAGCCAAGCCAGTATAATGTAGACTTACAGAGAGAGGCACATTTCCAGAAGAGTGGAAGTGTCACAAAAGGACTGTTTATTTCTTTGCTACATTTTTCTTCCCATCGTAGAGTAATTTCAGACTCTGAACTGTTGATATTAAACATGCTACAAAGGACCTTCAAATACTGAAGTTTAACAAGTCCAACAGGCTACCTTTCCCCACAGCTTTAAAAATAATCACTCAAAACAATGTATTCTGCATCCCACTGCTGTAGGCTCTCCTTATTTATATCAGAAGAGTTTAGAAAGGTCATTGGAACAGAGGTTTCTAAAAATAAGACTCTTCAAAACAAGCACATCAAACAGCTCCTCAGATAAAGCTGGGCAACTGCAATGATTTAGCAACCTTCAGAGTAACTCAGAAAATACTACTCTGTCTCTTACACTTAGAAGTAGAACAGTATTTATTTATTTATTTATTTATTTACTGTATCATTACAGTGAAGACAACAAGCAATGCAATTTCTCCATACAGAATCTGCACCCATTCCTCCTTAAAATCCCTCTTATTTGTCAAGTTTTGGGCTAGTTGGGTTTCCCAAATTTGATTAACCTCCCACAGAATGCAAGATTAAAATACGTTTTCCTTTAACTCAGACTGTTTCAGACTAGGGAGAATTTTTAGAAAAATCCATTAAAGTATCAGTAAAGGTGCCACAGTAATTTAAATTTATGAGTTAATGAATTTATGAACCTAATCTGTTGATTTGTGCTTTATTGGTTAATATGCACAAAGCCAACCCTAAGTTTACTGAGCTCTCAAATCGACTTAAAATTTGGTTTAGTGTATTTAAGTATGAATGTGTCCATTGGAGCCTGACAGTGCTAAAGAATGAGTTGTTTCTGACATGCAGGGCAAAGTTAGGCATCTCTGGTTCAGAGGATTCTTAACTGTGATTAGCTCATTCAAACACAGCTTTTCCTAGAAACTTTGGTAGCAATCTGTTCTAATTTAGTCACCAGCAGGTAAGATTAATGAGGATAATGAATGAAGCTTTTTGTGTTCTGAAGTGTGAGAACAAACACGTTTACTTCATATTGACATAAAAAGTAGTTTAGCACCTTATTTTAAAATATGGGGAGTTAAGTGAGAATTACCATATCAATCCAAATATTTAAAAAGTATATTTATTGTACCATCTTTACGGAAACAGCTACATCTTAAGAGAAAAAATCTGAAAAAAAAAAAAAAAAAATTACTTCATACCTTGTGCAACTCATCATACACCAGCTGATGGGCAAACCTTGGGCAGGGCTCCTCCTCCTGAAGGCTTTTACCTGGATTCTCTTTGGCTGCCTGGTCGTTCTTATAGACACAAGACCTGAAATTCAAAGCAGTAAGGAATTATTAGTTGTACCTACAGGAAGCATGGAAAGTTGCTGGAAGGTACAAATCATGCAAAACACCAAAGATTTTCTTACTTCTCTCTATGTTGTCCTCTATTATCCCATCCCATTCTTAGTTCTACAAAAAACCCAGCCAGCAAACAGAGATCACCTTGGCTGAAAACAGTCCTCAAGCAGAAGTCAAACAGGAAAAAATTCTAGAAAATTATTTGGCATGAGCTTTGGGGGATCTCTTCAGACATTACATTATTTGCCTAAAGAACTGTCAACATTAAGTATTTTTCTATTATGGAAAAAACCATCTTGGACCCTGTAGAGCTTTAGACCACAGATTACAGCAGAGGTGGTATTTCAGTCAGTGATTTCCAAGCAGACTTCAGTTATAACTGAGAATTCACTTTTAAAAAAACAACACTCACACCTTTTGAAGTGATTGACCCCACTTTAGAAGAGGTCTTGAACACAAAATCTCTGCCAGCTCTGCTAAGGAACAGTGGCAATGAGCTACTGAGTACAACTCAGTGAACAAACCAGGAGATATTTTCTCAGAATATCCCACCTGGCACAGAGACTTCTCCATCACCATTCACTTGCACCAGTTTCCTCAGTTTCTAAGAACTAGAGCCATGTACACTGCTATTAACAACTGAATTTGCTGCACTCATCCTGAATCCTGGCCTTAAACCCTTCCTACAGGAAAAGCCTTTTATAACTGCTCACTTCCCCTCATCTCCTCCACCTGGCTCCAATAAAGATGTTCACATGATTTCTCTCCCTCATCTGGATTATTGCCATGATGCCTCTTAAGACAATGGGAAGAAGAGGTGCCTCAAGGGAACTCAGCTGTCTTCCACAACGTTCAACAATTCCGTGGTTAACAGAGGTTACAGAGTTACCTTAGAGATTGCTGTCTAAATAAAGTCAGAACTTAGGACTTACCAGCTGTTCCTCACAATGTCATAAATCCAGAAGGAATTCCTTACGTTCTCTTCCCGCTTCTCCTTGTCCTTACTGAGCCCTGACAAGACGTGGATTTCATTCAGTTCAGGATCAATGGTGGCCCTTTGAGTGAAACCTGTCATTGGAACTGAGAAAAGAAAATTAAAGTTACACACTGGAAACAATGGAGGACACAGGAAGGAATCCAAACATCAGGTAAATGAGTATCCTTTTCCCTACAATTCAGTAGGTCATCATACAGAGGCCAACTTCTTTCCTGTTAAAGCCAAGTCCAATGAAAATTCTCCTCTTCCTATTTCTGACTCTTGGAAGAAAATACAAACCATTCTGAGAGCTGCTGTTTCCTAGGAAAAGATATGGACAGAGCCATTTGGGAGACTACCAGCTCATAAATGAGGATTAGCTGCCTAACATAGAGCTAAATGACCAGATGACCCTTACAAATATGAATGGAGTGATTTTGTTATTATCTCATCTGTAAAAGGAAGTATTGATTCCAGAAAGCTTAATTGCAAAAGCTGGGAAACTCCAAAAAATTCAAGATGACCTCACAATTCTATAGCTCACAACTCTGCAGGACAAAGATGTCAAAGAAGCTTTTTGTATTTTCTGAATAGTTGTGGAGTAATTACCAAACTATTCTGTCCCACCTTCAGATTTAGAAATATGGTGAAATCCTACGGATTCCAATACTTTTCATCATAATTCCCTGAAAAAAAGGTCAGCAAATTTGTTTGGCAGTCTTTTTTGTTTGTTGTGTAATTCCCCATTTCCTGTTTCCCTAGGCAACCATCCTTCCAAAATGTATTTGTGAAGGGCACGTGATCTTTGTTTACAGATCCTGTTTGTCTCCTTTCTCTTTCTGGGTCAGTTTACAAAGGCTGGTAAAGGTTCCTGGCCTTCGGTCAAGATTTTGGCATGAAAAATTCTCAGAACTCTTGTATTTTGCAAATTTTTCCTTGCAATTAACTGAATTGCACCCATGGCCTAGAAAACGAGCCCAACATTAATAAAACATTTAATATTGCCACTGGGGAAAACACAAAATGGTATTTTGGAAACCCATTCTGGTAACTGGTTTCATTCTCAGGCTTCACTCCTTTCATTTGTTAGGCCAGCAAAGCAATAAAGGAATTAAAAAATTCTGAGTAGAATTTGGTTTCCTACAATTTTAGCCCCTGGTGAAGAATTTAGCAAAACCACAAAACCTGAGCATTTCTTTAAAAAAATTTAAATGCTTAATTCTCATGTAAATTTAAATAGAAACTGGAATATATTTGGATAACTCACTCTCAGACTCCCTTTGACAAAATCCTTCCAGGAGGAAGAGGCTTTGGAGCCCTCATCAGCATAAACCTCTCTAGTTTGACCTCCAATTATGCCACAAAGTTTAAGAGAAAAATTAATCCAGTTTATAAACAAATGGGTGGTTAAAAAAAAAGAAAAAAAATAAGGGAATAACACTGACACAACAATGACTACACAACTTGTTTTATTTGTAAATCACAACTTATTTTTTAAATAAGGCAAATGAGGACTGTGAAAGTCATCCCATAAGGAAATTCAGAACAGAAAGATGACCATAGACTAAAAACTGTTAATTTTTAAAAAGTATCGTGCAATGTGTTTGCTTGCATAGGCAGGGACTAAGTTGCTGACCCAAAAGGATTAAATTCAAGGCCTGTTTGAGACATTTCTGGCAGGAGAGCCATCTAAATTTGATCAGCAATGCTAATGCACATGGAAAATGTCTTTGCAACCCTATCTGCTGCTTTGAACATTTGAGACCACGCCGGGAATATTACAAAAAAAAAAAACCCTGTGCAAATCTTCAGAGCACTAATACCTCATTGAAATGAAAATTATTATAATCATGAGGAACATAGCTGCTCTATTACCATTGATACTCAAAGCATCTGAAACTTGTCTGTGGAAGTCCCATCCCTCCTCCTGAAATGTTGTTAAATAAATTAATTTTGTATCTCGTTTATGCTCGATTTCCTGAAGCTGAAATTATTATTTAAATAATGAAGGAGGGAAAAGCTGCCAAAGTTCAGTGCTGGTGGTTCTTTCCTCTTGATATTAAGAATAGAATTCATCTGCAGCAACTGCAATCAAACCCAGATTCAAGTCAAGTAATTTCAGGCTTTCCTCAGTTGCAAATCAATCTCTTCTTCAGACTGTTTGAAATGCAGAATGCCTAGAAAAATATCAGAAATATAAATCCTCACATTTACTAAGGGCCAAAGACCAGGAGTAACTTGCACAAACTCTGTGACCTATCTAAGCAACTGTATTAAAGTAGTGCCTTAGGCAAGAAAGAGTTGACATCTGGTCTTTTGCAGAGGACAAAATGAGAAAGTTGGAAGCAGTGTCATTAAAAAAACCCATAACACAAATTTGATAAACAAGTCCCCAGAAAATAAAAAGACAGTAAGACAAAATACTTGATAAATAGACAGTGAGCAGGAGAAGCTGTGGTGTTTTAAACCCAACAGAAACATCAAAAAGATGTTTTCCACGGAAGTCTGATCCTTGACAGAGCAAAAGGGCTCCATAAAAACCTCAGGACTGAAATACCTCCACTAGGGGGTAAGAGAGGTTCATCATCTGCAAGTGCAGCAGACAGGCAGGAAATGTTGGACAGAATTCAAACGAGAATGGTCGGAGTATTAGAGAGGGACACGGGCTGGAAACGTCAGAAAAATACTTGTGACATTTAAGTAACAAAATGTATGTTGGGATGGAAATCTAATTTTGCAAATGGGCAAAATTGAACCTGTAAAAATGGGTCTGTAACAGTGACAGTAATTGACTGCTTAGGACATATCTTTTTAAATTTTAGGACGTGGGAGAAAAAAAGTCAAATAGCTAGGGGTGAGAACCAGAGCACTTCCAGATCAGTTATTTGCAATGTACTAGATCCAAGGGGTGAATCAAGTGGGAAGAAAGGCTACATGCAAGTTCCCTCACTTGTGCTTCTTCACAGAGATGTAAGATCAGCTTTGGAGCAAATCCCCACCAATTCCACACCTTTCAGGGCACCTCTTGGGTCAGCTGTGAGCAGTCAGCTCCAAGGACATAGCAGTGACAGAGGACTTAGCCCTTAGCCTGTGGCTACGTGGTATTAACTTGGCTCCCATGACATAACTTATTGAAGAGGAAAAGCTTTAGAGAGAAATCACTGAACACAACACAATCCCAAAAAGTCTAGAAGAAGGCGAATGCTTTTCCTGTGCTACTGACTCTTCTTCCCCCTTAATCTCATTAACCACCCCAGGGTAGAAAGGCAGTAGCTACCTGAAAGTAAGAGGTCTGAATCCTTGCTCAGGAACTTAGTATTTTCATTCATTTTTACACAGTAAAAATTAAAAGCTCGTGGCCTCAATATTTAAAAACAACATTCAGCCACACAGGCTTGGAGTTTGCAGCCAGTTCCATAAGCAGACAGCAATTCCTAAGCAAGCTCAGAGGAGATGTTGTAGAGCTCTGTACAGTGTCATTTCCATTTAAATACAACACATGGGAAAAGCTTTTCTCCCAAAGTGACACCTAATCATGGAACAGCCACATTCCCACTACCACAGTCCCTGCTTACAGGAGTTTATGGGATCACAGTGATCATTTCAGCCAGCTGAATATTTTTTGGCTTGTGTGTGCAAACAGTTACAGTTGTTTCAAGCACATCCTTGGCTGCTGCCAGTATCAAAGCAAGAAAACAGCTTTTACACAGAGACAGAGCTTGCAAAGCAGGAAACTTAAATTCATGGAATTCTAGGGTGATTTGGGTTGGGAGGGACCTTAAAGATCATCCAGTCCCACCTTCTGCCACAGGCAGGGATACCTTCCACTATCCCAGGTTGCTCCAAGCCCCATCCAACCCAGCCTTGGACATTTCCAGGGATCCAGAGGTAGCCACAGTTTCTCTGGGCATCCTAAAGTTTATAGTTACACAGACCTGGTTCTTATAGTACTGGACAGCATTTTGGAAATTAAATCTCATCTCTTATATTTGAGGGCATACTACAACAAATTTCTCAACACGCTCTGAAACACAACAATGGCAAAACAAATCTATGAATTTATAGTCTACAGATCATGCCTGAAGGATTCACCAAGGATTAATAAGGGAAGCAAGTACACTGACAGGATTTTAGTGCCACCTGAGTTATGAAACCCTCAGAACATGTGACTGACAGTCTCATTGCAAGAGATTTCCAAGTATCTTCCCTCCTTGTGATGCCTCGTGACTACAAAATTGGGAGAAAACTGTATCACATGGATACTGCTGCTCACCAGAACCTGGCACTTCCCAGGGGATTAATTTTTAAAAAGTGGTAGGACTGGAAATTATTCCATGCCACATCTTGTAATTCCTATAAAGCAGAAGCAGCACCTCCCCCAGACTTTAATGGAGCAAGTCGTGGTGAGTGATAGCACCAAGCCAGCTGTTGACACAGCAAGATAATTATTATCCTCTTGGATTTTTCCTGATGAGACTGCAACTGGCAGTCTGCCAAGGAGCAGCTAAGGAGACCATCTGAAGAGTTTGGTTGTCATGTTGACAAAGCAGCAATCCAATGTCCAATGCTCACCTGTCTCTGAGATTTTGGAAAACAAAGATCAGTCAGTAAATCTGAATGGAATTCTGAGCTATGGCAGCTCTGCAAGGCATGTCTAGGATCTGGTGACTGCCTGCCCCTATCCACACCTTCATAGGTAGAGGAAAGGATTTTGGATTTAGTTCAGAGAAGCACCTCACAAGATGAAAAGCATGAGGTGCCTCACAAAACAAAATGCTTCCATGGCAAGGGATGTGCTGGCCACTGGCAAGACTTTACCTGAACACCGGCACACCATGCCAGGTGTCACCAGGAGGTGATGAAAAGGGGATATTGAGGCTGTCTGTGTGAGCTGGACCCCAGCCATGCTGAGCCAGCTGTACTATCTATCTGGATTCATGTTTTCCTGACTTTGCCTTGTTTCCCAGGCTGGGCTGTGTCGCCTCTGTCCGTGGTACTTATCCATGAAATTCCCCATCCATCAGGTGCACAGCTCTGTATGTGAAATGGGCACCTGCCCAAAAAGAGACTCGGGAGCTTAAAAACTAGACTTAGCTTTAAAATGTGTAGGCAGCCCTCTAGAACCAATTCACCACTACAATGAGCCACAAGAACTTTTAAGGCTTGGTCACATTTGACTTTGGAAGTTACTTGATGCCAGGGGGTGTTAAGATGCTCTGCACATCCTTCTGCAAAAGGAAACTCTCCCTCTGAGCAGGAGCTCTGACACACCACCTGAGTCAGGGCCAGAGGGGATTATCACAGGAACCTCCACCACAAGTGTTGCCCTCAGAGCTGAAATGACTGCCCACAATTAGTCATGGATTGTCACTAAGGGACTCAGGAAAGCTCCCAGTCCAGCCCATGGGGACAGTTGGGACTGGTGGCATCTCCAGACCACCTGTATGCTTCAGATACACACTATTTTTGTTTGCTGGGGACTTTTTTCTGCTTGAGTGTTGTTTATGTGCTTTTAAAGCAATTAAATATAAAGCTGCTCTAAAAGTGCATCCATCAACATGAACATTTCTGCCTCTCCTCCAAACACAAACTCTATTCAATGGTACTAAAATTCCTCTAATTTGCACCTGTGTTGTATTCCTTCACATCCAACACATCACCACAGTTGCATGTCTAAATTTGTTAGGATTACGTCTTTTACTTCAATTTAGAAAATCAAAGTGATACTTATCACCCATCATTCCCAAACACATCAGGCATCCAAGGAGCTGGTCACAGGATCAACATCAGAGGAACAAACAAAAGCAAAGAAATGCTGAACAGCATAAATACATCAGAAGATGAGAGCAGCAAAATCAACATATCATTACCATGGTTTTACAGCATTGCAACAACTTTGTGTTACTGATAACCCTTATTATCCATTTCACTACTTTTAAAAAAAAATATCCCTACTCCATGAGGTATTTAAACAAATGCACAATTAAGTTCTTTTAGAAAGGGTAAAAATCAAAATAGCTCAACTAAGAATAGAACTGAATGCCACATGCGAGCCAGGAACAAAATGTAATCATGGGACTTTATAGGAACATTTAGGTCAGGCATCCTCAACTTGACTCATCACACTGAGCAGCTTAAAACTTCACAGCGACCAGGCAAGCAATCACTTTGTTCAGACAGATCAAAATGGTGTATCACTACCTAACAAGAGCACAATAAAGACTTGCTTTTTTGGGGGTGAAAATAGTGCTGTCAACATTTGCTGTCTGAATGTAATAAGCATTTTGTTCTCTTCCTGTTAAAATGCAAATTATCCCAGTATTTTCTTTCAAAAGCAATGGAAACGTTCAAATCTGTTTGTTTACTTTCCACACACAGGAGAACAGTAAACCAAAAAAATCTACTCGAGAATTATTTCCAGTGAGTCATTTTCTTATTAAAAAAATATATTCTATTCATCAATTCAGGGCCTGTGGGAATGGGGAGAAGGGCTAAAAATTTACTTCATTTCTCGTTTACTTCACTAAATGTTGCAGTTTATGTATGAAAACCAAAGCCCAATGTCCTGACAAACTCATTATCTTTAAATGTGAAGTAGACAGAGGTGTCAGCTTAAAGCCACATGTTTTCAAGCTTCTGGATATGAAGACATGTAGCTTGAAAAGATCAAAAATGGCAGAATGTTATTAATTTCCTGGAGGAAAAAAATAAATCAATTCTTTAAAAGCTCTTAGGACAACAAAGAGAGCGTGGGTGTGTGCAGAGCAGCATCAGGCAATGTACACCTGAAAAAAAGGAGACTGTCAACAATGTGCTGGTTCTTTCTTGGAAGCACATGAGTAAATAAATGACTCCAGAGAATCAGAGCTTGGGGACTTTTCTCCCTTATTGGCATAACTAAATTAATGAGCACACAATAACTCGTCACCACCAATAATTCACTTCAAAAGTTCAGCAAAATTACTTGCTAAAAGTTAAACCTGATCAAAAGGAGGAGGGCAGCCTAAATTCAAGATTAATTACCTTCCTGGGGTTTTCAGTAACTAGGAGAAGAGAAGACACAGACTGAATATACAACACATGAGAAATACTTGTAACTTTTGTCCCATAGTGGTACAGAGTGCAACTCAAATTTCAAATTCTGACTTGTAGAATGGAGATCAGAGTATTTGTAATGGAAAGTGATGTGCTGATACATGCAGAAATGCTTTTTGGAAAGAAAGAAAATTTTTCTCTGTCATTTGAGGAAAAAAGGCATGAAATCAGCTCTTTATGATTGTGTTACAGGCCTTCTGGGTGTTTTAAGGACTTCTGTCATACACACAGGATATATAGCTCCAGTGCTATGAATCATACAGAACTGAAGTCCTGCTCCCTCCTCTTCCTTTTTTTTGCCCCTTTCTGATACTTATTACAAATATAACAGGACAAGAGATTGCTCTCAGCTTTCTGGTCAAAATAACTTCTGTCCTTCTACTCCAGTCCTCTGTCTCTGAGCACCCTACATGCCCTTCTGCAGATTATCTCTGTATTATGGTAATTTTCACTTACTGAAAAGCAGAAAAATAAGAATTTGCTTTCTCCTTTCTTGGGTTTAAAGACTTTTTTTTCAGCTTTTTTTTTTTTGTCTTTGCTAGAGTTTCCAGAAGAGGTATTTTTGGATCTTATTTTGATGTTGTTTTTTTTTTTCTTCTGAGGTGCTATGCGGTTTCATGCATCAATTATTTGTATTGTGCTCAAGATGGAGAGTGTCAAATGACAGAAAGGACAGAAGAGCTGGCATAAGTTTAACCTGTACAGTGTGAATTTTACCTGGGTATGGAGGGTTAGTTAAGGATGCCAACCTGATCCCACAGGTTGAAGCTGGCCTTTCACCTACATATTTCTCCTTTTACAGTACTTGATCTTTCACAGTATATTTCTCATTTGTACCAATGGAATGACTCTGTAGTTATTCTCTTACCCATCCCTGAATCTTTCTTTGTGCCATCTGAGATAATATCCACGTGGTCACTGTCCACATCGTAACTGAAGAAGTCATTCAAGTAAGTCTTTGATCTCTGGCCACCAAATACGTACAAGCAGCGGTTTTTCTGGAATAGGGAGGGGAAAAAACACTCTTTGCAAATAGAAGACAGTATGCTGGTCAACTGTGAACATTAACAGGAATATTTATCATAGAATCATAAGTGGATTGGGTTGGAAGGGATATTAAAGCCCAGCCAGTTCCAAACCCCTTCCACTATCCCAGGTCACTCTTAAGTCCCACCCAACCTGGCCTGGAGCACTTCCAGGAATCCAGGGGCAGCCATTAATGAATCAAAGAGCAACAGAGATGTCTCTTCTAAGTTTAACATCATTGTGCACAGGTAATTGATGCAGCCCTGCCTCATCCAGCTTTAACTTCAGAACATTAAAGCAGCAGCTCATCTTTCAAGTTTACTATGAAAGAATTAACAGGCCCCATCTCTAAAATCCATCATAAAATCCCGACTGAAAACACAACAGAAACAAAAGATAGACTGTAGGAGAAACCATCCAGGTACCAGCACATTACTAAATTCAGTACAGGCAAATGGCAAGGGGCAAGCCAAGAATAACAGGTTTATTGCTTCTTTCAAGTCTGCCAAGTGGAAAGTCCGTAAGAGGCAGATTATTTTTCTTTCAAATGGCTGAGAAAACAGAAAAAGACTTAAACTTCATGACCTGTGCTTACAGAAACCAGTATTCTTACATTTACCACAGACAGATCCTAAAAAAAAAGCCCTTTTTTATTTAAAAGATCCTCAAGTCCTTGTATAGAATTTTATGTGACAATGTTTTTCTGCCAGATTTTAAAGAACCATTCAAAATAAAAATAAAATTGAAAGCTCAGAAAACCCAGTATTCACTGTAAAAATCCTGATCTTTCACTTGAAAGGGCAAGAGAAATAAAATCAGCAATTTCCTCAAATTGGTGGGTTTTGAGTTGATGGTATCAGTAAATATTAAAATGTCACAACATTAATTTTAATTCTCATTAGTTTTCTTCTCTTAAATAGATATGTGGGCAATGAACACAACTGGAAAGGCAATGGAAGGTGGTTTTTAATACCCAACATAGAGTAAAATGTTATATACACCTCACCCCCATCCTTCTGCCTCTCCATGAGGCTCTGGATGAAGTGTCCATACTGTTTACTATTCCATTAAAATCAACTCTTTTAAATTCACCTTGATTTTTACTTGAAATTTTATTCAGCTGGAGTCATGAAAGCTCTGAAACTTTTAGCACCTCCTGCACTTAGCAAAGCAGCATCAGAATGTCAGCAAACACTGAATTAACTGAGACAACACATCACTCAGGAGATTAAAGAGCTCAAAATTTGCAAGAAAAACCAAAACCAGATGTTCTCCTTAAAGTCAGACATCATAAATCAAAGCAGGGTGTGGATACTCACAGAATGGAACAACATGCAGTGTCCTATCCGGGACTGGATATCCTCGGGTCCGGCGTTGCAGGAATCCTCCCTCAGAAGTTTCCACGTCTGGCACCGGCAGTCAAAAGCAAACAAGCCACTGAACTGGGGCTCACTGGCTCTGCTGTCATCCACACTGCCATTGCAGGTCAGAATTCGGCCTCCAAAAGTGTAGATCATGTGTTTTTCAGAATCCATGCACATCTGCAAGGAGCAGGGAAGCAGTTTAAGGCTGGCACAGTAAGACTAGATCACTGAGATCTGACTTTAAACATCCCTCTCCTGCAAGCAATGCAAGAGACAGTGCTCTGCACATCTCCTGAGCCTCCAACAAACAGAAAAGGACACACATCTTCGTGGTGGTCAGGTCTTAATCTCATAGAAAAAAATTAAAACACAAGTCTAATTTCTATGTATTTGGCATTTATTATGCAAAAGAAAAGATTAAATGTATCGTTCATCACCTAAAAAACCTGCTGATTTCAGGGAAAAGTACTTGAGAGTCTTTCACAAGGATTCACAGGGTTCTTTTTCCATAAATCTATAAGTTCCACAGAAAAGATCCATGGAGATGTTTTCAAGCAATGTCCTTATAGCCAGAGTTAACAGAGTATCACCTTTGGCAATGGTTGTGCAAGGGGAGAAATTCAAGTATCTCTGTTAATTCACTGCCCACCAATGAACTAATTCCCTCATTACTGTTCCCCCCATTACAGGAACACAAAGTGGGGGCATAACTTGGCCAAAGATTCCTCATTGGAGTGCAGCAGAAATATGTCTAATCTCCAAACCTAAACTGAGGCCATGGCTCGCATGACAAGCACTGCAGCACAAATCAAACCAAACCCCCTGACCCAGGTAATGTTTTCAGACAAAGTGCAAAGCAGAGGGTTACAGAATACCAGAGGGGGAAGAAAAAAAGCAAACCAATAGACAAGATTACAGTAAGACAGAGATGCTACTCAGCAAAGCCTACACAAAACACTTCTGGTGCAGCACATTCCTGAAGGTTAAATAAAAACTGCTATTGCAGTAGGTGCTGAGGCAGAGAAGAGGGAGAGCTGACAGAAGTCAGTGAAGCCCTTCTTCCCTGAGAGACAGAACAGGGAAAAAAGGAATCAAATTCAAGAGGCAAGGAGGTACCCAGAGTAGCCTTGCCAGCTGACAATTTCCTTGTGCCTCTTCCCCAACACCTGGGAGACTGGCACTGGTTATTAATAGAACAGAAAGACTGATTGGCTTTTGTTCTGCAGACATGGCGTATCTTTAATTTTCAGTGTCAGCAGGAAGGCACATTGTGCTGGCAAACAACAGCTTTGGTTACAAAACAGCCAGTACCAATAAAAGCTGATCTTGGGCTGCTTTAAAAATGAGCCCTGATGTGCTGTTTCTTGGCGATGCTTCATAAAAAAAAAAATCAACTGAGAAATAAATACCTTTTCCAATCAGACAGAAACCAGTGAACACAACATAAGTAAAGAAGTTTTCAAATTGAGCACGTGGACAGATGTGACTTTTTAAAGGATTAGTAGCCATCCCTCTAAGGTGTTTCAAGCTCTACAAAGACAGCACATTCTACAATTTTTAAAGGTAACCAATTTGGAAAGAATCCTGCTCCTGTGCTGGCCTCATTCCAGCAGCTTGCTTGGAGTATTCTTCCAAAGGTACCGTACACAGCTTTGCAAGTTGCTCCCCAAGGCCCTCTAGGCAAGGCAGACTTGCAAACTCAGCTTAGGGAGACTGATTAAAACCAGTTGAACCATGCTTTGAGCTTTAATAAAACATGTCTTAATAAAATGCATTTGTTTGCAAAGGTTTTTATGATTCTTCTGACTCTGTTTGATTAGAACACCAGCAGCAAGTGGCATTGAGCAGCAATGCTATTAGGATTTAACTGAGTGCAGAACACACTCTCCTCATCACTGCTCTGTTACCTGGTACAGCACCATGAAATCACAGAGACTATTATCAAAACTGACTTCTAAACACTGAGAACTTGCAGTTGGAGGATGAGTGTGGCTGACCTGATGATCAAACACCAGCTTGGGGCCTCCATCTGCTGCAGTATCCTCGCTCAGTAACATCCAGGTGTTGGTGTCGATGTCGTAGCGGTAGAAGTCACTTTTCAGGGACTTGCTGTTCCTCACAGAGGAATCCAGGTACCGCCCCAGGGTGTAGATCTGCCGCCTCTGGATGTCAATGCACATCTTGTGACAGGACCTGGCACTGGGACCACTCTGAGAAAGCAAAGGACCACAAAAATGAAGAGAATAATGGAATTAATATTGCTCTGTGTAGGTCGCTAAGGGAAAATAAGTATTAGCAGCAACTAGAAATCCTTGGGGAATTCAGGAATAACTGCTTGCAATCAAATACAGGATTAATATATAAAAACATACAAGTGCACATCCTATAACTTCTGTCCTTTAGAAAGACACCAGCAAAAACTCTAATGCACTTGTCAAAACAAACTTATGATTTGAACCTCTTTTGTCAGATTCCTTAGAAAACAGACAGTTTCTTCCAGAAGTGATTCTCAGAGGCGTGTGAAAACTACTTGATCTTTTAAAATAACAGAAGTCGATGCACATGAGAGGCAAATTAAGATGTCACAACCTATAAATAACTACAGAGGAAGAAGATTAAGAAGTGCTCTATTACAAGAGCCTCTGTTTTATTAATAGGCTGTTTTCTAACAGATCATAAGCAGACACTCCCCCAAGCAATCATATCCCGTAATGGCTCTGGGAAGGTAACAAAAGCACTCCCTGTCCTTCACAAATAGATATGGCCCTCCCAGCCTCCAGCTGAAAGAAAGTTTCCCACGGTATGCAAAACTGCCCTGAGTTATGATCTTCAAGAGAAACACACAGAGTGCTCCACATGAAATTATTATGGGCTTAATCCATCCAGGAGTGCTCAAGTTAAATGATGGAGTAATTTATTTAATGACATTATGATGATGATTAAACTGTCCTGGGTAGTTTTCTTTCTGCTTCCCAAATCTCATCATAAGTGTCTTCATACACTTTTTCTTGAAGCATGAGAGTGATGTTTTGGTACACCAAAACATTAGAAATCAAGGTTTGCAAAGCCTTATGTGCAAAATATCACACAAAAGAAAAACATCACATCTTGAGTGTAGATCAATTCTGTAGTTTATTTTGAAACAGTTGGGTGACAGGATACAGAGAATGGCTTCCCACTGACAAAGGGCAAGTTTATATTAGATATGGGGAAAAAATTCTTCCCCATGAGGATGTGAGGCCCTGGCACAGGCTGCCCAGAGAAACTGTAGCTGCACCTGGATTCCTGGAAGTGTCCAAGGCCAGGCTAGACAGGGTCTGGAACAATCTGGGACAGTGGAAGGTGTTCCTGCCATGGCAGGGTGTTGCAATGAGATGATCTTTAAGGTCCCTTCCAACCCAAGCCATTCTGGGATTCTATACCAAAAAATCTATTAAAAACTATTGAAAAGTGAAGATTAGGAAAGTAGACACGGATATAGCAAATCTTTAAAATCATTACTGAAGACTTATAGTTAAAGAAGAGCAACCATATCACACCAAATAATCAGCACAACAGTTCTGTGTCAGCTCAGACTCTGTGTCCAAGTATAGCCTTATGATAAAATCTTCATAATTGTACCCTTTCAGTTAAAGTCTACTGAAATTTAAAGTACACTAATGGAATGCACATCACTAAATTGGATAAAACAAGAAAGGAAGCATTACATCTTTGTTGTCAAAAGCCTTTACTATTCATGTTACAAAATTCAATTTCTTGATTAAGCAATGGTTCCAGGAAACTGCTTACAGTAACTGAAAAGACCATGTTAAGAGGTGAACTGAATTGTTCATATTTTGTAAAAATAAAGCATTATGTCAACAATGATTACAGCTTTGACGATTAGTTACTTCAGGGTAATTAAGAAAATTTAATTTTCAGGAAAAAAAAAAGTACTGATAGCAGTGAAATATTAGCATAAAATCCTGAAATGCAGTAAAAACTCATTGATTGCCTTTGGTCACATGGAGGAAGATAACACAGAAGGCAACAATCCAATTTACTTTGTTCCTAGAAAATACAAAAACACTTTCATGCAAACACACGGAGGAGTTCCTTTGCATGAGAAGCACCAATCTGTGCACTCACAAAGGCAGCCCCTGGCTCACAAATAAATCACCCCAGTGTGCAAAGTCCATCCCAAGCCATGGAGCTGGGACATTCAGGGATATGGCACCAGTCCCCTGCCAATGAGCACCTATTTGCCTTGGCACAGCTGCCTTGTAGGTGAGATGTGACCCCTCTGTCTGGCAGGTCACTGCAGTTTTTTAATGGAATTGGACAATTTAAGAACCATCCCCCCATTCTATCACCTCTATGCAGACTAAATTAAAACCTCTCAAACTTGTTCAAAGAATGTCTTTGGCAGTTCCAGGAGTAAAACTCCAATCTAGCAATTTCCTTGCCACAAAAAGCCACATCATCAACCAAAATTTGTCTGAGCACAGATCCAAGGCTGAGACACTTCACAACTCAGTACTCATTTCAAGGCACTCACACCAACAACACAGTTGCTACACTAAATACAATAGATTTCCTAAGACTATTTTAAAATTAGAAAAGAATTAAGGAAAAATACCTTTTTTCTTTAATTATGTCCTGGCCACATCTCACACAGTAATATCTACTTTCTTAAAGAGCTGTGAAGGTTAACATTTCATCTCTACAGACACAGAATCTTCATCACCTCAAGTTCACCCAAGAACTTCAGCTCCACCAAACTGCAGAGCCTGCCACAGGATGAACTATCTCTCATAAATACAGGACACTTGATCCAATTTCAAATCCGTTCTCAAAGAAAACTGGAGTTCTGCCTGCACACCACTCACAAGATCACAAGGAACCTGCCAAAGTTTCTTCCTTAGCCTACATGTTTACCAAAATGAGTAAATAACTCCATTAACAGTGATACATACTGGTTTGACATTTAAGGCAGAAAAGGAGAGAGGTCTAAATCCGTGTTCACTTCTGAGTTCAGCTTGACCATGGCAGCTCCAGCAGCTCATATGTACTTCAAAGAGGGACACAAAGTCCATTTACAAAGACACTACAAAAGAGTAAATGCTTTGAGGCACATGTGATGAATCAAGTGCCCGTGGGTGGCTGTGAATGTTCATCCAAAGCTGTGTGCTTCATGTGGTTACAACAGCAGCCTGTTGTTCACACAAGGAACACACTGCCACAACTTGTCGTGGACAGAGCGATCCAGTAAATTCAAATGGGAAAGTTCGTTGATTCCACAAGTGTTCAAAGAATCTGACCCTTTAAAAGCAGTGAGTGAGAAAAACTGACCATGAGATGACTCTCTAATCCAAGGCTGAAGAGATCAAGCATGGCTAGAGGGCAAAAGAATAACCTTTTGTCCCCCTGCCAGGATTCTAGGCTGGTCATTATCCATTAATTAATGTCCCAGGCTGAGTGGATCTTACTAGAGATCTCTATGCCCTTCTTCAAATTCAGGCCTTATCACCAAGTCACAGTTTTCATAAGCTGCTTTTGTGATTGTCTGAACTCATAACAAACCTGTGCAAAGCTCCTCACTGCAGGAAGTGCTCAAGGCCAGGCTGGATGGGGCCCTCAGCAGCCAGGCCTAGTGGCAGTCCTTGTCCATAGAAAGGGAATGAAACTAGAGGGTCTTTAAGGTCCATCCCAACCCAAACCATTCTGGGATTTTATAATTAAGTACTTTACTTTAGATCTGGTTTCTTCTAGGTTGTTACACGTGGAATCCATATTTTTGCAGATAAAGCTTCACAACCTGGTTGCCTGAGGTAGCAGAGGTGTCACTTCCCAAACAGAGCCCACCTTCCACAAGACTCTAAAAGTCACATCCAGCAACAGCATCCAAACGACCTGAACAAACACTGGCTCTGGGGACTCCTTCCAATTCTCATCAGAAAGCTCCTGGCACACACACTGCAGAAACCACACGTGAAAGGGGCTTGTGACTGGGCTAAGCCCTTATTCAGATGGCAAGCAGTGTGTCAGGCTGCTTTGGCCAGTGCCTCAGCTGCTGCCAAGGCTGTGATGGCAAGAGGAAAGCATTAGCATATCACATTTCTAACCTACAGGACACCAAACAATACCAAGAACTACTAAGCACAGGCACTGCTGGGCTTGTGTGGGACTCAGTAAGTGCCCACACAGAGCCAGAAGTGACCTGAACAAAGTGGCTCTGTGCCACCCAGCTCTACCATACAATCAGCACAGCACAATAACAGCTAGAACAGATTAAACAGCTTGTGCAGGGTCCTGTTTGGAAATGCTACAAAACATCAAGCTTTATGCTCAGCTCCAAGGCTCTTCCTCAAACAGGTCAGTATTGACACAACTCCTCTGGTCTCCACAGCACAGATAAACCCCCTGGTGAGGGTGGGATGGTGGGGAAAGGAAGAGAGGCTGTATGGCCAGGAGCACTTAAGACAGGCTTTCAATCCTTTAAGCACCCAGGGCCAAATAGGATTTTTAGGTTTCGTCAGTGCTACACGAAATTCAATTGTGCAACACCAAGTGAATACACAGTATACTTTATGAAAAGCCTTCTCAACATGCTAAGCCACTTTATAAAATCTAATTAGAGCTTTCTTCATTTAACTTGCAAATGCTGAAAGCAATTATCCCACTTAAGGACTAACTTACAAAACGTTTTCAAAAAGCAACACAACAGCACCGAGAGACAACACCGCCTCCTTGGAATAATTGATTTGTTCCTATACAGGGGAGAAAGGAATGGGACTCAACTCCCCAGGGTAGGGTCTGCTCAAATCACTATTTATGCCAGAATCAGCAGGCATAATCTTAGCAAGAGCGTCCTAGCACGCTAAACTAAGGCACAAACATGACAGCTTTCACTTTTTGGTTTGTTTTTAAATAAATGTCCTATGAACTTCCTTTAATGTGAACATGACCGCAGGAAGCCGGTTCCACTGCCCATCCCAAACAAAAACTGGGGGAGCTTGGCTTCTTCTGGTTATCATAACCTTTTGCAAATAAAGGGGTTTCAGTTGCAAGAAAAATCTGTTTTATTCAGAGCAATCCAGATGAAAAACCTCAGGAGCAAGCCTGGATCCTGTTCAAGAGTCAGGGCAATAAAAACAAAGAACAGCTGACTAATTCTCCGTTCTTGGTCCTGTAAAAGACTGAGTGGAATGTGAACACTGCCTCCAGTATGAAGTTCAAAAATAAGCGTCATGAGGTAAATGCTCTTGTCCTAAAGCAAACTAGGACGAGGACATAAAAAGACACAAACAACCTACTTTGTTTCCAGTCCTGAGAGCAGCCTGTCAGGCAACAAATAGTCCCCCCTGCCTACACACAACTGCAGAGATTAATTGCTCTCATTTCCCAGTTTCAGACTATAATTCATTTCCTCCTCCATCTCCCCCCACAACAAAAAAACCAAAAAACAAAAAAAAAAAAAAAAAAAAAAAAAAAAAAAAAAAAAAAAAAAAAAAAAAAACAAAAAAAAAGAAAAGTTCTCCACAAACTTGAAAATGAAAGGAAATGCATATTATTCCTGGCATTAATTCAAGTCCATGTGCTTTAAGATTAGAGCTTGTTAGTGCTTTATCAATGCCAGTCTACAGCTAATACGCTCCCAAAATGTTTAATCTGAGCCACAGCAAAGATTTGCTTTGCTCTAGATGAGCACTAAATTCAGCAAGAGAAACAACTGCAGCCATACAACAAAATAAAACACTTTCATCCCATACAAGTTACTCACTGAAGGCATTTTAAGTTTATCATAGCCTAAAGGTGCCAGAAACATCAGAAAATTATTTTTTATGGTGAAACGAAGGATTTGTATCGCCCCTCACAAAAAACACAAAACAGAAGGTGCTGGAGGCTGATGTATCATTCCTATAACCCAAAAAATCAGCAACGATGTGCCAGGAGCACCAAACCACCAGAGAGAGGGTTCTGCACATTCAGTCACACAACAGGAGCATCACAACCGTGCTCAAGGCCAGAGCAGCCCAGCACAGGCACATGGCAGGGGCTCAGAGCCCTCTGTAGGGGATTCTTCAGCATGAAAGACCCTCCCTCTAACAGCACTACCGCCTTCCTACCCTGTATGATGGCAGAAATCAGTGCCACTCGTGTCATTTGATGTCCAAGACTAGACATCTACCCTACAAAGGGTAGATGCAGCAAAGGATTGAATGTTTCTAGGAACATAAGATGGGAGTTTAGCTCCAAAAAAAACCTATTTTGGATGCTCAATGTACATAGCATTGTTTAAACTACTCTGCAAATAATCCCTGAACTGTTCAAGGCCAACTGTTCAAGGTTGGATGGGGCTTGGAGCAACCTGGTCTAGTGGAAGGTGTCCCTGTCCATGGCAGGGGTCTGGGACTAGATGATCTCTAAGGTTTCTTCCAAACTTTAACATTCCATGGTTCTTGCCACTATTCATAAAAGTAACAGATACTCCAAATTTAAAGGCTGCTTTATCAGTTACAAAGATTATTTCTGATAACATGCAAGTTCATCAGCTATAGAATGGTTTGGGTTGGAAGGGACCTTGAAGCTCATCCAGTCCCATTCCCCTGCCTTCCACTGTCCCAGGTTGCTCCAAGCCCCATCCAGCCTGGTCTAGGACACTTTCAGGGACAGCTTCTCTAGAAAACTGTTACATATAAATTAAATATGCTCTGCCAATAAATATATTGGGAAGCCCAAGAAATCAACCAGAATCTAAGAGTCACCATGATGAAAACCACCTAGAACCAGTACACAATTTTTCATATTACAGAGTTAAATGCCTTATGATAAATATTAGGTTTGGATATTAAAAAGTTATAATTAACTATTAATAAGTACAGACACAGCCAAGAAAGGGAAGGCACCCTCGGTCAGGCAGTTGACACTGAATTTGAGCTGTGGCTAATCTGCTTAGGTGCCCTCCTGCAGCGATGCCACGGAACAGATTTACCAGCAAAGTCCTTTCTGGGCATCTGACTCAGACATGATGGACCAGATTAAAGCCAGAGGCAGATTTTAGCATGCAGTTTTGTGTGCACATCTCTTCAAGGTGGGAAAATAATAAAATTAAACAGGATGAAGCTTTCTTTTTCCCCTCCCTAAAAGCATGCTCACATTTGGGACAGTCCTAATTTCCCACTGTTGATGCTATGTGGCCTTGAGCTGAGCCTGCCACAGAGAGACTTTCCCTGCTTAAATTAGAATTAAAAACATAAATGGCCTGATGTTCTATTTTTGAAAGACAGTTCAATGAGCTTATAAGTCAAATGATCAGGCTCAGAGATGATAATACACAATCCTTATGACAGCAGCAGGCTGGATTTGATGACCCTTGACAGCCCAACCCTTCCAGTCTGACACGAACTTAACTCCAAGTCTTTGCTCCATCCTTCAGGGATTGGCACAGGTTTACCACAGCACAGACTCAGTGCAGTCTCTCTGAGAACTGCTATGAAAACAAAGACATAATGCTCTATTCTTATGAAATTATTATTTATTAGCCTCCCAGCCAGCCTGCTTGCAGAAATAACTGATTTGAGAGCATTTTCATAGAGGAATGAATTAATGCATGATCTTCTGGCTTCTGATGTGCCCTGATCAAGGCACCTCTAAAGACCAAGATGTGTCCTCACAGCTGAACTTTCCAAAGCACCAACACTGTGCTTTGACAGCTGTGCTGCCTGAGTTTTCCCACAGTGCAGAAACAGCTTTGGCAGCCAATGCCAGAGGAATTGTCAGTGCAGGAGTCACATTCCTGGATCTCCTGAGCTCTCTGCTCTCACACCAAGGTATCATCAAGGCTTCCCAGCAATGCATAACACCATGAATCTTATGTTGCAGCAAACCAAGACATCTTAAAAGTCAGTGGTCAGTGGAAAGGGGAAAAAGCTCCCACATCTTGAAGCACGCAAATAGTGGGAAATAATATGTGGCCTCTCAGTACTTAAGAGAAGGTTATAAAAAAGATGAAGAGGGACTTTTACACAGGCAGATAGTGACAGGAGAAAGTAGAACAGCTTTAAACTGCAAGAGGAGACTCAGATCAGCTGTTAGAAGGAAATTCTCTCTTCAAGAGGGTGGTGAGGCCCTGGCATAGGGTGCCCAGAGAAGCTGTGGCTGCCCCACCCATTGAAGTGCCCAGGCCACGTTGGATGGGGCTTGGGGAGCAACTTGGCAGAGTGGTAGGTGCCCCTGCACATGGCAGAGGGTTGGAACTGGCTGAGGTTTAAGGTCCCTTCCAAACCCAAACCATTCTGTAATTCTTTAATTTATGTGAAGAAAGTTGCAGGAACTTGTATGAAGGTCTTGTGCAGGCTTTAGTTTATAGTCAAAAATAAAATCATCCACCTTTGTAATTCAACTTACAAATGCAAACAAGAGAAGTACTGAAGGAATACCCCAGTATAGGGCAACCTTGCAGCAAAAGGACATCAGTTCTGTGCTATTTCTAACACAAGGCACAATTCACCTGCAACCAAAGCGCTGTTCATGCTGGTGAAATGTTAAAAAAAATTCTAACTTCTTAAATTTTACCAAGTAAATTGTCAGTTTGTTCCATATCCACTGCCCAGCTTTGCTTTCAGCAGTGCTGATGACATGGAACAGAGGACCCACCAGAGAACCAGAGCTTTCACCAGCTCTGAGATGGGCCCTCAGGACAACATCTCTCGTGTGCCGAATTTAACTAACCCCATTAACAATTGCAGGATGTTGAATGAGGTCATTTTTGCATGCATCACAAGTTCATGCTGTCCTCTCATTACCAGTAACAATGGCCAGCAAAGGTCCAGCCAAGAGAGATTTTTCCATAGACACAAACTACTCAGCTGAGCTACAGCTCCACTTGCAAACCAGAAGGCTGAAAAAATTTAACTGGTTGCTTATAAACTGCTTAGCCACAAAGGTTACAAACAAGGCTACTCTTTTGGAATTTGGTTTTTCTTATTATCTTATGTAATCAATTGTCCTTGAGATGCTGGTGATAGACAAACATGAAATTCTAAGTCTAAATCCTTTGACAGCCACAGATTCTCAGATGTTTCTGAAAAAATGAAGACACTTTTGAACAGGTGACAAAAGAGTTGTTTGCACCTGAAGGTGTTAGCAAGTTGTAAAAATGGCTGTTTAATTTCCTAGAGCCCAGTACCAGTAACATCTCCATCATTCCACACATGCCCTGGAAAATTCATGGGTGAAGTCCTATTAAACACAGTTGGCTCTTTGAGGTAGGTCTGAATTCAACACATCATTGCACCAGCCATTGTGTCAGTAAGTTCTCTTGAGACACTCCAGAAAGCTCAATTCCCAATTACCTCCAAAACCCAGTTGCTGAAATACCACAGCAGCAAGGTCTGCAAAAACTTACTACATTTTCAAGCTCTTAATTATCCAGACAATTTAGCTACAGATTTGCCAGTGATACTACTTGAGACTGCTTCCTCAATGTTACCACCTTGGGATAACTGATATTTCTTTGGGGATTTCTGTATTTGTACAGATTGAAGAATGTTAATGTAACATTAATGTAACAAGTCTCTCAGTGTAGCTGAAATAAGACATTACTCCCAAGGCAAAATTGACTGGTGTGTGAAGCTACTTTTACTCACTGAGCAAAAGAATAAGTTTTCCTTCCACCTCTACATATTCTCCTATTTCTTTAAAATCCTTTTATTTTAATCCCCTCAGTGTGAAATGCTGGGGTCCTGGCATCCCAACTGGCTCATCCCACAGCTGCATATTTCTGTGTCTCTAAAAGCCAAAAGGGTATAAATCAGAATTCCTTGTACCAATATCAACCTCTTCCCTAAATCTTTACCTGAAAATCTTGTAATGTCATTTTCCCCCTGGATGCATCCAAGCCACCCAAGAATGACTCTACACTGCCTCATCTACAATTTACAAGGAATTGCAAAATGCATTAGGATGATGCAATAATGTCCTAATAAATCCACGTAAGTAAAATAAAGTTCCATTCCAGACCAGAGATCAGAGCATTAAACTCATCATAAGCTGCAGCTGAAGTGGTGATTTTTATCAGAACATAAACGCCACAAATCAAGTCTGCCTGATGCATTACTTCAAGGACTAAAAGTAGTTTTACTTTGCAACTGAAAGCTTTATGATGACTTGGAAATTCAGCATAACCTGAAGACTGGCACGCACAAGCTGCAGGCCTGCCAGAGCTGTGCAGCCTCCAGAACACTGGGCACAAGGCATTTATTTAATGCTCCTTTCTCCACGAGACTGACTTGAACAGCAGAGTGTGGAGGAAAGGGACCTCCATGCGTTCAAACATCTGGTGTGAGGAATAACTGAAGTTTGGCTGGTTTTCTGGGCTTTCTTTCATGCTGAAAGCAAGAAATACAGGCACCTAGAGAGAGAACTGAATAGCTAAAGACCTGAAGCTGTTTTCAAATATGGATGATATTTTCCTTAAAAAAAGTCAAAGTTTAAAAAAAGACAAATAAACCAGGGTTAAGAGGACAGAACTCTCGAGGCACATGAGGTAGCATAAGCCTGTACATTAGCTTTAAAAGCTGAAAACTCTTTCCAAAAAGTTTATTTAAAAATAGATTAGTTTGAAAAGCTGAGGTGCTACTCCCTCAACAGGGGCTTTCTTTTTGCTTTAGGCTGCCTAAGTGGAAATCACTGGGGATGTCAGTCAGGCATGTGTGAAAGTCTCTCTCTAACACTCTGGTGAAAGAATACTGGCTTCGAACATTTTAAACCATTATGCTACTAAATAGAGAGGAAGAGAAACCATTAGCCTGTGATATTTAGGATCAGCCTAGGAGACTTTTCATTTGGTTCACTCCAGCATCTGCTGTCTTTGTCCCTACTTTTGTAGGCATTTGCACTATTTAGGAAGTTGGCTCCAAGGTACATCTGCAGTATCCAAGTTTCTTTCAGGGACAGCTGCCTTCTCCCTATGTGCTTTTGCAGCACCAGGCATCTTGTACAACTGAGCATCTGTACCACTGGAACTGCTCAGCAGTGGGACATGGCACATTCACTGTATTAGATCTCAAGTCCCTAAACTTCACAATATTTGCAACAAAAAGCCCCTCAAGTCACTTGATGTGTCTTCCAAACTGTATCACCATCTGTGGAAAGAAGTCAATATTTGTGACTAGCTCAATTCCTACACTTCAAATAGCACAGGGTAAAAGCTTTACATTGATAAGCTTGTGTACAGCTGCATCACACCCAAAAAGTCAGTCAGAGGTGTCACAAACTCCTACAAAAAATGCTTCTGTGGTAATATGACACTGAAAGCTTTGGGTAAATTCATCCATGTCAACAAATGCAAAGAAATGCATGCAGAGACTGGAGAACATTTAACTGGAAATACAATAGCAGCTGAAATTCCCCCTGGCTCTCACCATTAGGAGATCTTTCTACACTTGTCAGCTTTTACTTTCAGCATCCTGGAAAAGCACTTGGTGTTCACAGCAAACTGTCATCTCACAATATACCCATTTTCTACACCATTTTGAACCTACTGAACAGGAGGCACTTGTTGACCTACACTTTCCTTCTTTGTGAGCAAAGATTTATCCTCTCAAGCAGTTAAACCACGACAAGACCTTCACTTCTACCTTTGGCAAGGAAACACTTTAACAATTTTTGAGAGAAACACAGTGTCACCTAAACCTAACCCATTTACACAATTTCCACGTCCTTCACAGAGCCGATTTGTGAGCAGGCTTTTCCTCTGAAGAAGCCAGAATGAGGATGAGTCAATGTATTTTCCAAGAAGCAGCACAGAAGGTACCAATCAGTGCAGTGACATTGCTTGAAGGGAGATTCCCCCCATCTCTTGTCTCTAGGAAGTGCTAAAACAAGGTACAGGAACACCAGAGACACACAAAATATGCCAACTATCACACTTGGTTTAGTCTCACTTATCTGATCTCCAGAGGCATCAACATCCATCAACATTCTGATGCTATTTCAAAATCCCTTGACTATCAATTTACACCAAACAAAATCTTTCCTAGACTTAAAACTGTTCTCCTGCACTGAATTTCACTAAATTACCCTTCAAAAGAGAAAGTTGCTGCTTGGAAACTAGAAACAGACATCAAAACACACACATTGAATTTCTCTATTAACTGACACTGGCCTAGAATAAAAACGTCCAAGGAATGACAAGGTCTGTTTTTTTTAAAACTATTCCCTAATCTTAAAGAGGTCTGTTGATCTACAGCCACTAAAAAACCCTGAAGACAACAGCATTTGTCAGAACATTCCACTTGATTCAGGGTAGAAACTCTTAAAGGCTCTTAAATGAAATTCATTTTGGCTGTGCCTTGTGCCAGCTGATTCACAGGGCTGTCACACACCCCAGAGACAGAAGCTGTGGGTAAGCTGGGAGGTCCTGAGCTGCTCCATGGAGCATCTCCCTGGAAGCATTCAGGCTTGAGGAGGAGGATTTGACAAGCACAGCAGGAGTCCTGCTGGATCCATACTGTGAAGGGATGGTGGGCTCTGTTCATCAGCAGTGGTGGTGTGCTCACCACCAGCTCCTCCAGACCCTGTTTTTCTTGCTGTAATGAGCAGCTGCTCCAGCAGTGCCCTGAGCATTTTGTCCAGACATACAAAACAGACATAAGGAGCGGGGGCATATCCAGGAAAGAGAACAGAGTTGGGAAGGGTCTGGAGTCCCAGGAGCAGCTGAGGGAGCTGGAAAGGGGCTCAGCCTGGAGAAAAGGAGGCTCAGGGGGGGACCTTGTGGCTCTGCACAACTCCTGACAGGAGGGGACAACTGAAGGGGTCGGGCTCTGCTCCCAGGGAACAGAGACAGGAGGAGAGGAAATGGCCTCAAGTTACACCAGGGAGGTTGAGCTTGGACATTTAGAAAAATTTCTTCACTGAAAGCATTGTCCATCCTTGGAACAGGCTGCCCAAGGCAGTGGTGGAGTCCCTGTCCCTGGAGGGACCTAAAAGCCATGTGGATGTGAGACTTGGGGACATGTTGGAGTTGATCTTAGAGGGCTTTTCCAACTTAACTACTAAATGACTCTATGAAAAAGAGCTATGGAAAACCAGCTTTGGTGGCCTAATTGTTAAAGACAAATGCAATTTCAGCTGACAAAGAGACACCTCACTGAAAAACGTTGAAAAACAGCAGTAAAAATGTTTTCTAAAATGGTCACACAGTGTATTCCTAATGCACTGCAACAGAAGCTCCCAAAAACATTACTCTGCATTATCCCTAAATAACACTGGACAGGATGCAACTTTCACCATATTTCGCTCTTATCCAAGTTTAATTATTGAGTAGCTAATTTAACCACTGTCACTGATTAATTAGAATAAAAAAGCCAGAAGCAGAACTAGCACAATACAACAAAACAAGATTATGCTCTACTGGAATCTACTCTTGAATATTCTTTAAAATTCCATGTCAACAGACATTTCCTTTTTGCAAATTGTTTGTGAGCAGTTGATGTCCCTATTAGAGAAACATCTGGAGTCTTTGTTTTTGAATTTACTTCTCAACATTTGAGATTGACCTTTTCATTTCTAAATCAGGTTTCATCCAGATCTCTTTGGGGAAAAAAAAAAAACCACAGCCCACTGCTGGTTTCCATGTACAGCAGCTGCCAGCTCACCGTACCTGTGAAGTCACCAAAACCCTGAACTACACTTCAGGAGGCCTCCTGAACACTGCTGAGCGTATCACTGAGTCATGCAGTGGTTTGGGTTGGAAGGGACCTTAAAGCCCATCTGCTGCTACCCCCTGCCATGGGCAGGGACACCTTCCACTGCTCCCAAGCCCCATCCAGCCTGGCCTTGGACACTTCCAGGAATCCAGGGGCAGCCACAGCTTCTCTGGGCACCCTGTGCCAGGGCCTCCCCACGCTCAGAGCCAAGAATTCCTTCCCAATATCCCATCTAACCCTGCCACCTCGCACTGGGAGGCAATTCCCCTTTGTCCTGGTACACCATGCTTCTCTCTCCAGTTCTCCTGAAGCCCCTTCAAGCCCTGGCAGGGGCTCTGAGCTCTCCCTGGATCCTTCTCTTCTGCAGGTGAGCACCCCCTCTCTGCCAGCCTGGCTCCAGAGCAGAAGTGCTCCAGTCCACATCACCGAGAGCTGCTGAGCTTCTCATCCACCAACACCCCAAGCCCTCCCCCTCCTTAGCGCTGCTCTTGGATCCATTCTCTGCTTGGCCTCTATCTGTCCTTGGAATTGCCCCAAACCATGTGCAGGACCTTGCACTTGGCCTTGCTGAACTCCAAGAGGCTCACAGGGGCCCCACCTCACAAGTTTGTCATGGAGAGTCCTTCCAGAATTCCCCTTCCAAAGCCAACCATGTTTCTCCACATTTGTTTCTATCAAGTACATCCGTTCTTCAAAATTCCTCACACATTCAGCAAGTCTCTACTTTTTAAAAATTCCTCTTTCTTCCTCTCCCCACTAGACCCTTTCCATCTTCCACCTGAATTTTCTGAGCTTCCATAACACTCTGCTAATATTTTTCCCTCTAAAATCCCTTTATAATCATTTCATCACATCAACTCATAACTCTTCTACTGTGTCTCCTCCACAGCACTCCTTTTGTGCATCCCTTCTCCCTCTCATCCTAGTATTATCCTGCTGGAGTCAGGCATGAGGAACCTGGAGAGAAAACATCCCAGCCAGGCCTCCTAAGCTTCAGAGAAATTCAACTGCATGTGGCGTGACCTAAGCAAGAAGGAAATTAATCCCTTAAACACCAGACTGACCCATGCTCATTTGTTCAGGAAGAAAACACAGCAGCCCCTTTTTGCCTAAGCAGTACATAAATATAACAATTTTACCTCTCCACAGCTCTGTTATGACAGAAACCAGAGTATCACATTCAGTTTTGTTATTGCCCATTTTGTAAAGGATGTTCCAATCAGTAAGTACACGACACAGAGATTTGAGGGCTACAGGAAATGCCTGTGAAATTTTATTCTTTTTTTTTTTTTTTTTAGCTCAGGCTATTTGTCCTACTTGATTACAACCTCTAAAAAAACTTTGCCATGAAAAAAATGAGAATATTAAATTGTTATTTAATCTGGTAAGGAAGCTCACAAAATTAGCCGTGACAAGAAACTGAGAAATACAAATGAGAAAGAAGATGTTTTCGTACTGTTTTCAAATAGCTGAGGAAATCAACTCCTGAATTTGTCAAACAGTGGTGGGATCTCAAGCTTTTCATACCTCCAAGAAGAAGTGGCATGAATTTTCTTCTGACAAACAAGGAATGAACTCAAAACACAATAACCACACAGAACTAGAAGATTTCACTGTACAGTGAAATGAATTACACAAGCCAAAGCTCTTGGACTTTTTTTGTCTGGTCCTATAACCCAAGCTACATTCATTTCAGGTTTAATACGTCAAATACTGAGCAAAACAGGCCAAGGAAAATGGTTCAAATGAATTCCACGAAAGCTCTCGGGGTTGTGTAGCCTTTGGCAGTAACCCCTGTCCTCTAGATTTCCATCTGGTAGTTGTCCATTTCTATTCAATTTTGACAGAAGCTAAAAAAACCAAACAATTTGTTTCTGAAGCTCAAACACCAGGATCAGGTCTGAAATGTTCATTAGCAAGTTCCTGGAACCTTTCAGTGGGAGGTGTCCCTGCCCATGGCAGCGGGGCTGGAACTGGATGATCTTTAAGGTCCCTTCCAACCCAAAACATTCTGTGATTCTGTGATAAGTCTGGTTGTTCAGCCACACACAATTCTTTAACTCGTGCTCTACTTGCTGAGCTGATTTTTTGGCCGATCATTTCTGCTTTTGAGAAACAAACCTTTCCCCTCCAGGAATCTTAACACTTCAAAGCCACCTCCAGCTCATATTTTTCCCACGTAAGCATTTCAAAAGTCTTCAGAACTTGAAGGTCTGAACTCTGTGGCTCTCACCTTATACTGCACTTCAACACAAGTACTTTAGTAGAGGCATTTTTGAGGACAACCATTGATGTATTTTTAAAAATATGGATGTTCGCAGAACTCACCTCTTTCTCAGTATCCCTGGATATACAGGTCCACTGGTTTTCCTTCACACTGTATGCCCAGAAGTCAGCCAGATCCTGAGTTCCATCCCAGCCACCAAACAAATAAACAGTTTCTATTAAAAAATAAAAAAAATTTATTTTTAAAAGAGAATGTGTTTAAACATATGTGACAATGACAAACTACCAGAAAAGAAATTCAAACTCTTTTTTTACTTAAAACACCACTCCTCTCTGAATGGAACTAGTCATCAAGACAAAAATGTGGTTTGGTTTAGTAATGGAAGATTTTAGGATTGATAGACAGCCAATTCTCAGAGTCATTTTCTATTTCTACATTTACATAAGAGGCAATCAAACCCACAGCCTTCTGATTAAAATTCCAGACAGACAAATGAACAATATTTAACATTTTGGATCCTGTGCATGTAGTCTATCAATGACATCTCAGCCTGTGCCCTATTTGGTGCAGGATTTACACATCTACAAGATTGCAGAGATACGAGCAGCAGAGTTTTTCTGTTCAGCCCGTTCCTTAGATAGAAAAATCAACTACAAAACCCTCTTCAAGGGAAATGTCTTGCATAAAATAACTTACCTGATGCCACAAAAGCCAGTGAGGAGAAGAGTCACAAATTTAAGTCAGTGTTTCAGGGCTGTCACCTCAAACTCACAACTGCTCTGTGTACATCAAGTTCTAAGGCTTTCCAGACTCACTGATAAAACCAGATGAAGCCTTTGAAGAGGGGAAGCATTTAAGAAAGAAGTTTCTGTTCTGCCATGGGGAGATAACCAAACTGCTCCCATTATAGAAACAACACTATCTGGTCTCAAATTCTAAAAATACTTCATTTTTAGACTGCATTAAAACACAACACAAAGCCAAGTCCAAGAAGAACAAGCTCCTCAAGACTTGCAGAGCTTTGAAAAACTCCTTTGAAATCCACCAACCACTTCTATTACGGAGGTAATGGCCAATTTTTAATCCAACACCAATTAAAGCACGGAGTTAGAGCACGATTATAAACTGCACTAGTCCCTGACCCTTACCTACCATCAGGATAGTGGTCATCACCATGGAAAGGTTACCCTGGTTCATTAACTTTAATTACCCTTCCTCCTGGACTCAGGGCTCCCAGTGTTCCCTGCAAAGAGCAGGTCCCTTTGTGCGCATAAATTCTCACAGCTCACAAAACCCACATTACCACAACAGCTTCATTGATAGCTGAGAAAAATAAAAGATTTGGCACCAGCTAAAAATCCTACTGGGGCCTTGCCAAAATGTCAGGCCTGCCTGGAAAGGCTTTGTTGGCTCACATGAAATTTAATAGCAAACCTGAATGACTCCGATGAAAACTCGGATTTTGGAAGTTACCTAACCCAGGCTGACAGAATTAAATGTGAGCACTGAGGGAGAAGCACGAGCACCCAGCTGGTGCTGAGCATCCCCAGAGCAACACCCTGAACACAAGTGGACATGAACTCTGTGCCAGACCCATTTTTCATTATGAAGTAAAACCGTAGCTCACAGGAAAGAAAGGCTCCATCACTGCTATCCAGACCCAATGAAAATAATTTTTTAGTTTCATGCCTTATTGCAGAAGCATATGCACATTTTAGAGGAAGGTTCCATGTTTTAAAAGGAGTATTTCTTAATGCATTAATGTGTCTATTGCTGGTAATGTCAAGTAAATATTTTTTTTATAGTTCTCCTAAAATTTGTAACTGCTTTCCCATGGTATAAAGCAAAAAAAAAAACAGTTGTCTGGTGGTTTGTGGGATTGTTCTTCTTTGGTTGGGGTTGGATTTGATTGTTTTTGTTTGGTTGGGTTTGAGTTTTCTGGGGATTTTAAGTTTTTTTTGAAGTCAAGCTTCACTCTATTTCCCAACCAGCATCACTGCTTGTATTCTAGCTGTTAGTTCAGATTTTATAGGAGAGGGTTATTTTTCACCCTGCATGCAGAGATCCAACCAGGACAGATAACAAAGGCCAATATTCAAAGAAGAGGCCACAAACCCCAAGCAGCAGCAGTGGGGCAGCTCAAGGGGAGCCCAGCAGTCCCACACCAATGTAACTCTGGTAGCACTGGGGAACTCAAGGAGGAAAGGATCCTCCCTCTGCATCCAAGAAATATGGAACCCAGCAAAATTGATGCTGCCTTATTAATGCAAGTCTCTATTCAGCTTTAGGGGCAGAGCAGGAGAATTTTTCAAACCTAGCTGCAAGGCAACAAGAAAAAAAACATGAAAGCAATTATATTTACCCAAAGCTTTTCTACGTTTAGGAAGTCAAATTTCTCCTCCAGCATCCTCAGCTTATTTCCTCTACATTTATTTCTGAATACAAATTCAACACTTTGAATTAAATATGTTCTGTGAGTATTTCTAAACTGCTTGCTCAGTCAAAAATTTTTCTGTAATGTCTGAGTTCTTTTCTTCCCTTACTCTCTAGATGATTAAAAGGTGCCAGAGAAGTCCTCAAATTAGAGGACGTATATTCCCAACAATCAACATATTTCCTGTCTACCTCTTCATAATTTCTCTTTCTCAGAAGAGTAGCAAAGCAGCCTTTTCCAACCCATTATATTTCAAAATTCCTGGGATGTTTTCAGTCCAGGTCCACACACATTCTTAAGGACAGTCCTCTTAACTCCTGTTAACTCCATTTTCTCCACGTGGTGAAATCCTTGGTGGGATTCTGGAGGTCTTCCTCAGTGAACACATTCCAGTCCTGGTGACATATTTAACTACATTATTTGGTCAAGTAGTATTTCCATGTCTCTACTAGAACAGTTCTCCACAGAATATAAAACAATTGTGAATCTACAGCACTTTTGCAAGGTCCATCAATCATCCCCCAAACCCCCCACAGGAGGGCTAACTTCAGCAGAGACCACGTTGCCAACAGGGAATTATTCTGTAATATGCCTGAGCATCTCCAAGGATGGAGATGCTCAGACTGGATCCCTGCTTCAATGACTGATTAACTTCATTACAATTTCTTCCCCCTGTTATCTAACAGGATTTTCCCTTCCTGTCCTTTATCCTGCCCCTCTGCACCCCTCAAAATGAGCCTGGCTATCTCCATGCTCTCACCAGTAGCTGAAGACAGCTCTAGGATCCTCCCATGAACTTTTTTCCTACCAGATGAACAAAACCAGCTCCCTGAGCTCTCCTCACACACCACATGCTCCAGCCCTGACTACCTTGATCAGTTCAGTTTGACACAATCCTTATTGTCCCAGAAAGCCCAAACCAGCACAGCACTCCAGAAGTGTCCCTGAGTACCCAAAAGAGGAACATCACCCTCCCCTCCCCCTGCTGGCCATGCTTGTACTGGTACAGTCCAGCAGGAGAGGCTGGCCATCAATGCCACAAGGATGTTGCTGACACACATCCCACTTCCAGTGCCTTGCAAATCCTTCCATGCAGTCAGTCCCCAGCCTGTCCTCCTGCACAGATGTCACATCCCAGGGGCAGGATCAGAACCTTGCAATGCTCTCCTGCAGCCCCTCAGAGTCCCCTGGACTCATGGCCCTATTTCCCAGTTCATCAGCCACCGCCCCCCCAGCACACTTGCTGGGACTGTACTGGAGCACCACTGTCCCTAAAACTATGAAGGATTCCTCTCAGAAATAAAAAAAAAACAAAAACCAAGGTGTAAGATCTCTCAAAAGCTTTCTACAAAAGAATGTCACTTTCCCAAGTAGCACCCACACCTTTAGTTACATGCCAGCAATGCTGCCCACTTTGCAAGGAGCATTTAAGAGCACAAATATAAAACCAGCTTTAAAACTTCCTGCAGTATCACATCCTTTGGTTTCTGAGCCACAGTTCAGCTGGATGCAAGTTAGCTGAATACAAGGGTTTTTTTTAAGGATAGGCATACAGTCTCAAATGTGAAAGCCCCAAGAAGTTGAGTAACCTCCAGGATTCAGCAGCTGTTTGTGTTTCAGAGCTTAGAAGCCATCTGTGTTTTGTTTCTGAGATCCCTTCATCCTGTACACAAGTCTTGTCTTTAAATATCTTATGGATAGCAGTGTTTTCCTCAGGCAAAACAGCATCCTTCATGTCTGCTGCTCTCTCTTCATCTTTTTCATCTTTCCATGCTGCTTTTGAACCTGCCTTGTCATTTCTGCTGTGCTGCCCACGTACACAACGGGCACGCTGGGCCCAGTGCTCTGAATCTCCCTCTGTTCCCAACCTGCAGATTTGTCCTCATTTATCTAATGGAGGGAAGCAAACAGAATTCCTTCGGACGAAAGGAAAAGCAAGACCAAAGCTACACAGCAGTTGCACTTCAGTGAGAGAACAGAGGTATCACATCAATAAAGACCATTTCACTAATGCTTTCCCTCAAAAAAATGTTTCACTTGCCAAAGAAAAGAGAAATGGAGACAGAAGGAAAATCATCCTGGTTGCCTTGCTGTTATTTCCAAAGCAGGCTCATGGGAAAACTTCCACATTTAAGAAAGCCTGATTTAACACCAAATATCTTTTTTTTAACAGAATAATTTCTACATGGTCCATATTTTTATTGTTACCAAAACAATTACATGGCTTATGGACTGCACTGTCATTCACTGTGTCTGCCCTGTAAGAGTAGAAGAGATAATTCCACCTTGCTTATGGAATTACAAACCACATCTCCAAAACACAATACACATACTGTTTGTAAGTACCAACATTACTCCTTAAAACTTGCTTTTGGCAATTCACTTACCCATTCCCTCTTTCTTCCAGAATAAGCACTGGAATTTTGAAACATGTGGCATATCTGACCCATAAGGAGGCCAGGGAGGGCAGACTCCAAGAGCTGTTAATGAGGAACCAGTGCCAGATGCTGACACTCTCATCCAAAACTGCATTAGGGCTCAATTCCCTGGGAACACAGTTCTGCAGATGAACCTGTGTGTTACTGCCCCAGTATTTCCCCAGGGCCCACACAAACAGCTTCTCATGTCTGACATGCAGCACACAACACCGTGTTCTTGTGTAGTTCTGGGGCTGTATGGGGGATAATTTTGTTTTAATCCATGTACCTGGTTGCAACTACTCAAATACTTCCCCTTCCTTGTAAAACAGTAGAGAGAACTCCAGGCCTCCCACGCAGAGAGCTGCATGAGAAATGCACCTTGCAGGGAAAAGCAGGAATAACAGGAGCTCTCTGTTTTCATTTGCAGTCTAAAGCTTTAATGTACCTAACAGTGGTTTCAACTGTAACTGAGAATTTCTCTTAGTTTGTGTTTCTGTACATGTATACCAAATCCTAATTCTACCATCCGGAGTCATTCCAGTCTGAGTGTTAACATGATTAAAATGATGGAGGATACTGTAGGAATCACTAACTTCCCATTTTTAATTACTCTTCTTTTTTATATAGGAAAACATCAGGCTGCATCCTCAGGCCTGCATCCCACAATGCCTACAGTTCCATTAAAAACTGCTTTAAGAGTTTTCCAAAGAAACACCAACACTACACTTAGCTGTGGCAGGTATTAAGAACAGGAGTATCAGATGGAAATGAGCTCCAGCACAAGTTACTGGCTGCCAGATGCTAAATTCTCTTTCAGTTACTTTCAGCCTATTCTAAGTGAAAGATAAACCATGCTAAAAGGCACGTTAGACCAAGTTAATCTATGTTCTAACTAAAACTGACTTAAAAAGTCTCCGTGACTCCATGCACTAGCAGCAACTTAAGGTCTAGTTCAGCTACTCACCAACCCATATCCTCTGTCTTAAAATCAGCACATGCATCTACCAGGCTCAGTACTATTAAATTAGAATTATTTTTCTAGTCAGTAATAAGTGGCTAAAAACTCCTTGAGATTAATCAAAATGTCAAACCATCGATAGCTCATTTATAGCTACAGCAGGTTGGGCCATCAGAGACAAAAATTTGCTTCCAACACGTAATTCTATGTGATATGAAACTTCAGAATCTCTTTGTGAGTATGATTTTGCTGTTTCACTTCACTTCCAAAAGATTCAAATTAAATACTGATTTTTGAGAAGGAATGCAAACTGAGACAATTTTTCTTCAGCTGCCAAAGTCTTCTGAAAAAAAACCCACTCAGCAAGTGTGTGAGAGGGAGGATATCTTTGAAGGGAAGAGTACACCACTGCTCCCTTCTGCATTAACACTGGATCTGTCCAAGGTTAGCCAGGGAGCTTTCCAGCTCCAGTCTGTAAAATGCATCTTGACATAACTGGCTGAATTCCCACCAGCTCATTAAACTCCACCTATATTCAAAAGGAAAACTCCAGCAATCAGCAATGGGAAACAGCCCCAAGAACTTCCCCTGGCCTGTCATGACCCAAATTAAATGGCAAAACTGATCATCTCAAAAACATTTCAGTTTTTACAAGCCTCAGTGGACCTGGATGCAAAACTGAGAGCTACTTCCCAAAGAGGCCACAGGGAAACTTTGGGAAGGTATCCCACCACCCTGTAAGTAGTGCTACAGCAAGAAAGGATCACCATGAGAGGGAGGGAGATCCAGGACTCCATCTCTGTGGGTACTGTCCAGCCACTTTTGTGCAAGTAAAAATAATAATATAAATAAATTGCATATATTTGATACGTTATAAATAATACAGATAATATATATATGAAATACACTTATACATCCAAAGTACATATAATACATATGAAATATATCAAGAAATATTAAAAAATACAAGGATAAGTTTCACTGCCTTGTTAAAGCAGAATGAAACTGAAATCAAAGGCAGAGCTGACAACCTTACTGGAACTTAAGACAAGCAAGAGGAATGGAAAGGAAGGCTCACACTACCATGATTTTATTTTCAGGAGGTGTGCAGGACTAACATTTCCAAGCTGGCAAGGATCATGTTTCTTCCACGCTCTTGTGAAACACTCACTACTAATTCCTGAGGCCACTAGGGAGCGTTCCCAGCCTCTGCATAGGCAAACAGCAGCAAATCCTCCAGCAGAGTTTTGTTCTAATCAATCTCAAACCTCTCCCACCAAATGAAAGTTTACTCTCCTACACCAAATAACTCGAGTGCTTCCTCCAGAGCAGTAACTACTCTGAGCAAAAGCCAGAGGCTGCAGCTACTGCTGGATTTTTGCTTGATCACTATGACTTAGCAAATAACTCTGGAAGGTCCTATCCTGTCACATGCTCTGTCCCTGTCCTGTGACCACAACAGATACGGCCATGGGCATTTTTCTGCCAACTCCTTCAATGCCACCCTATATTCCTGTCCAATACCCACACCCTGATCTTGTTTCTCCCTTCCCAAGAACAATCCTTTCACTCACACAGCAAAGACTCAGGCAGATGCTTTCCTTATTTTAGTAAGGACTGACGTAGCACAGAAATCTGATTAAATAACAGACAAAGATTGAGAAAATTATGCAGAACAACAATCACTGGAACTGCTCCTGATACACCACCCCACTTTCTTTTCTCTGCAGGTTTTCTGAAACAGAGGCTGAGCCATTCTTTAAACTGCTACAGGAAACATTTTTGCAAAAGATGCCTAAAGAATTATATTTAGCAGGAGTTTCTTGCACACTATGGGAATTAGGAGCCACTCCAACCAAAATACAAGGAATGTTTCAACACGTCAGATCTATTGCTTGAGCACAGCCTGCAGCAGATAAGGGAAATTATTACCCCTAATTTCTCTTCTCTTGTTTGAACTCCTGCTCTAAGATGGTAGGAGGAACAAAAAATTAAAACCAATTGTTCTTGTTTTCTTAGTTAAGACAACAGCTACAGCATAACACAGAATTATGAGGAAAGGAGGGGAAAGGCAGCTGGAATATAGATCCAGAGAGGAAGCAGAGCATTTAATCCAACTAGCAGAAAGTGCAATTTCTTTTCCTCAAAACCTGAAGCTAACACAGTGTCCAAAGAAAAACAGATTTGCATATTAATGTGGAAAATAACTAATTAGATAATTTAGTTAAGAAATGTAACAACTACTCACCTGTCTGCACATCTATAACCATCTGATGGCCACCTCTCATCCCTGGCCGACTGTCTTCCCCGTCACCTTCAGAAAAAGAGGGAAGGGAGAGTTTTCCATTTTAAGAACTTGAAACCAAAGAAAGATACAGCCTCAACATGGAAGCAGAGGGACTGAGTAACTCACCCTTCTTTAAACACTACCCCGTCACTTTTTCCAGGTAATATTTGTTTGTGCATTATAAAACTGTACAAAGTTTTATACTAAATTATCTGGTGACTGACAGTACAGAGAGAAGAAGTGAATACTGCAACTCCCAGTGTCTTGGAAAGGAGCTCCAACATTCCTGATGCACTCAGTGTACACAAAAGAGCTCTGAGCTGTCCTTGCAGCTCTTCAGCAGGGAGAACAGAGCCACCCTTTGGCTGCTCTTCCATCCCTCCCCACCTGAGAGCTGCCTGAGGGCTGAGCTGTGAGAACAGATAATCAAATGACAAGGAAATTAACCCCTGGGATGGGAGCAGGAGGGGATGCAGACAAAGCACAGCCAGCTTTGCATCAGCTATTCTCATGTATAAGGGAATTCCAACTATTCAACTAAAGCAGCTTTCCAACCACTTTATGTATCTTAAGCATTCAGAACAGGTGACACAGATAACCACTCCCAAGGGGCTTGGGGACAGTGCTCCACATTTGGCAATTGTAACCTTGGATCCTATATTTGCTCTATGACAGTGATTTTTGTACTCTGCAGTTAAGGATGCTGCTATAAGTCTCCTCTCAAGGCAAGCAGGAATGGAAAAGATTCTGCAGTTTGTATTTACTGTGTAACAGATCAAGACTTCCAAAGATCCACTTCATTTAAAATACTCCCTGTTAAAATAATGTTATTTATTTGCCACTCTTCACTTTAAGTTCAAGTTACAACAATTCCATGTGCTAAATCAAGTAACAGAGATAACTGTTCTCATGTTTAACCAATATTCTGGGATTTGTTACTAAACTGAGGATCTATCTTCAAAGTTACCACTTGTATTTCTTCAGTGTTCTTTACTCAATCAGACAGCAGGCTGAATTTCATTGAATCTGCAGACAAATGCAACTTTTTCAAAGAAATCATTCCCTAGAACTCTCCTAGGAGACTTTCTTGCATCATTTTCTTGCTCCATATTCTCAGAGGAACAAGACAGAACTGGCAGTACATGAGTTCTATCTTAAGAAATGTCCTTACCTTTGGTGCTTTTGGGGATAATCTGCCCCCAGCGAGGTTTGTACTCTTGCTGACTGATATACTGATTGAACAAGCCATCTGCAAAACAAAAATTTTACTGGATAAAACATTTATCCTTCCATTATAGCAAAACCACTTTTAATGTGGGTAACTTCAGTCTAACTCAATCCAGTATGCCACTCCAAAGCCTCCATTTTCAGGGAGTTCTCCATTATGTGTCAGTTAGTTTGTTAAACTTTTGTTAGTTTGTTAAACTTTTGTTAGTTTGTTAATGAACTAAATGTGCAAGCACTAAAATAAAAAGAATACTTGCTACTAGATCAATCAGGAATTATACAGTTTGCCTGCCAGGTTGTGCCAAGTGTCTATAAATCTCCAGTGTGGTGTATTTAATTAAGAATAGAATCCCTCCCCCTTATTTAAGCAAAATGAAAGTTGCCAGTGCATATAAAATTCAACCATTTTAGTGCATGTTAAGTTAAAACTAGGTCAGACAGCATCTCTGGAGCTTCATCTGAGAAGAGAAGGGAAGCAGAGCAGATTGCTTAAATGCTGTGATATGGGACAACCAAGCACTGGATGAAAAAAAAAAAAACAAAAAAACAAAAAAACAATAGTTTACATTTTTTCAGAGAGTTAAGGAAGGAGAGCAATAGAGAAGGCATTAGATCCCAGGCCAGATGTGCCAAGTGCAGCATTTCTGTAAGCAGCACCAGCTCTAGCACTTTATCCACACTCCCCCGGTGCCTTCCACCTCTTCAGCACCCAGAGGCCAGTTCCTAATCCTGTTCAGATGTTATCAGTCTATCACATAAACACCAATTTTCTGTAAAGGAGATTTGTAACATTAACACTCCCTGGGAATTCTCTCCAGACTGGGAAGGGTTTGGCATGTGGGGAACTTGTTGCTGTTGTTCTTCAAACATCTCCTCTAAAACACTTACTTCACCTTCTGTACCACAACAAACTATGAGAGCACCTGAGCACTGTTTGCCTGGCTACATCCCACCCATCACCCACCACCTCAACACACAAGCTCTTCCTGAAAAATGTTTCTGCTGTATTAATGTATTAATGCATTACCTGGAAAAAAAATAATAGGAATTTAATAGATGATGAACGCCTCTACTTATTTATACAAAAGCCCTTTGTAGGTATACAAGCAAAAAAGAATGATCCTTACTGAACACATCCCTGTTTATTTAGGAAAAGGCAAAAATCTTTGTTAAGCACGACACAACGCTCAGAGAAAATTTTAAAGTGTTTCCTGGCATCCTGTAATTTGTCGTGACTGAAATCCAGGTTTTAATTAAAACCCAAGCCAGCAAGTATTTCCTGGGAGAAGATGAATGCTCTATTTAGAGACCATCTAACAGGAAAACAAGGGCACTCAAGAGCTCCTGAAAGGTGATGAGTTTGGTCTGAAAATATGAAACTTCCATAAACTCAGCTGTGCAAGTTTTTCCAAATAAATACTCTGAAAACAGGGCAGATTTTACTTTCACCTCAGCGCCAAAAGCAGCAGCTCTCCCTCCCATTAGGTAATCGAGGAAAGCCAGAAGTTTGCTCAACGTATGTAGAAAGAAAAGTGGTTTATTTTGGGTTTAATAGCAGGGTTCTTAACTCCCACTTCTTCAGCATTTATGAAGTTGGGACAACACACTAGAGGCTTGAAGCTTGAGATCTCATAAATTCTGATTCAGAAAAGCCAGGCCTAATAGAACAAATGCATGTGCTGTAAGAAATCCCACAATGACTCAGCCACAAACCCAGACAGAAATTCAGCTTTTTGGTTATCATTACAGCCTTGGGTCTGCAAGAGAGAAACCAAAACCGTATTTATCCCGATGGCAGCCAATAGATAATTGGACATAAATAGCTCAAAAGGATGAATTACACCACATAGGATCTGAAAGGGTGATTTAACCTCTCTCCCATGCTCTACACCCACAGGCTGCACTTGTCAAGATAAGACACTTCTCCCCTACTGTGCCTTCAGCCTCTTTTAATAATGCTTCTTGTCTTCCATGGGACATTGGTTTGGAAATACTCCAGCTTGCTTCCCAGAAATGTTTCCTTCTGCTGGAAGCAGTTCCACATTCACTCTACTTGCATTGCAAACCAGCAGCAGCTTGTTTTGGAAGCTGAATCACCACCTGTCTGACACCACCAGGGAAAAAAAAGGAGGATTTCTAGGTGGATTCTGTACCCAACACCAGACCTACGCCAGCGCACTCCTTATGTTCCTTGTCAGGAGAGCGCTGCTGACCAAAAGGTCTCCAAAGCTCCTGTGAGACACTGAGGATCACATCTAGGCCTGCTCAGGTCTGTCAGCTGCTCCCAATGAATCAGGAGTTTAAAATAAATCTCAAGGCTGTTGTAAAAAAAAAAAAAAAAAAAAAAAAAAAAGAAACAAAAAAAAAAAGCGCTGAGTGGAAGTTTTTAGATGAAGTGTTTTCTTTCGCTCCAGAGACCTCTCACTTCAATGTCCATGTTTACTAAAATTACAGCCAAAAAAACAACTTTGTACTATTTTCAAGCCCTTTGCAGCAAGTCATGACGCATTTTGGATGTAACAACACGAAGTTCACCATGATTAAAGCTCTGTAAATTCTGCCTCCCTGATAATCCAAGCCTTTATTTTGCCAGCCAATTGCAGGTTACCCAGAAAGGATTAGGACAAACATTGTGGACAAAAATATTTAATTTGTTGAAGTTTGGGGGTTTTTAGACAACACACATCTCCAGGTAGGGTTGCTGACATCTATTCACTTCACTGCCAATGGCTCAAAAACATTCAGAATTACATTTAGCCCATAACTTTTAAGAGCTGGAATTTGAGGTTTTAAGATTTTTCTCAAACCAAAGAAAAGTAGCAAAAATACCTTAACAGTTTGAGGCTTTTTGAGTCACAAACTACCTTCTAAAGAAAACCTGAAGGAGAGAAAGGTTCTACCAGATAAAAACCCAGTCATTATTTGACAATTTCCTCAAGACTTGGGAGAAAAAAGGAAACATACAATTTTTTTTCCAGCCTCAGAGCTGTAATACTTTCTCCCACTTTGTTCTTCATAAAAATGAAACAAGGTTTGTTCTCAAATCCACGTAAGTTATCCTTGTTCTACACAAACCCTACCATTTACTTCCCAGAGGCTTTGGATCCCCAGCCAGCCTCTTCCCTCCATATATCCCAGTATACAGAGCAGCTTTCTCAGAACCAAATCCAAACAATATTAGATGGCAAAATTCAGGTATACGTGTCTGTCTAGAGCTTCCAGGGAAATACAATTGTTCCTGTGCATCCTGTTCCTGTGAATCATGAGTTTCTGGGAGACACTGGAGCCTGCAGGCTGCACATCAAAACTTCTTGTTTGTCACACAGGACTGACTTGTCACCAGATAAACACATGTCATATACTGACACCCGCGGTGCCAGAAGGAACACCTCAGTCCCTGGAATACTAATAGAAAACAAGCAGTTCTTCCACCCATTCCAAGCAGCTTTCCATGTCTACAGGAGCTGCAAGTGGCTCAACCAAGCAATTTGCACTCCACATACTCTCTGTAGGAATATTAAGCAGATTTTTTCCTTCAATAATATAGGCCCAAAAGCTATAGGAATGGAGCCAAAACTGAAGCATTTGAACCAAGTCTGTGAACCAGCTGAGATTTAGGGAACCTTTTCTTTTTGAGACGAAGTCAGGCAGCTGCCAGAGTTTCCATTTGCCCATTTTCTAAGTGTAACGCACAAGTCAAAAGAATCAGTGGGAAAAGTGTGGCTGCCTGCCACAGAACTCTCAAAAGAAATCATCTGGTGATGTGAGGTGGAAGACAGCGTTCATCATTAGCAATGCAAAAGAACAAGAGTTAGCTCTGCCAGCACTAATTCTTGACCACCTACTCTTTTTCTACATGACTAAGCCTATGGAAATAGCCGGCGAGAGATGCAGAGCGTTGCACTTTGTCAATACCCACCACTGCAAATATCAGCCTCTCCAGAAGACATTTTAGGCTGAACTGAGTATGCAGTATCTCTGTCAACCTCCCTGCACTTCTGTTTGTGCCTTTAAGGCAATGAACTCCCAGATCAGCAAGCGGTCAGGAGTTCACATATTCATGCCCAGTCTGCAACAGAACAGTTGCTCTTTGAACGATTTCAGGGATAATTTAAGGATCTGTATGTCTCAATTAACTCTACACTTCAGCTACACTACACAGACACAGGACTAAAGTTAATCCTCTTTTATTTGGAAAAACAACACATCAGACAGGAGTTCAGCTGTAAGAACACCCACACCTTAGAGACTAAGCAGCAAGCTACTGAGACTTTACAACAGATCTGCTAGGAAAGTAAAATGATTAAAAAATCATCACAGAATGGCCTGGGTTGGAAGGGACCTCAAAGATCATCTAGTTCTAACCCCCATGCCCTGGACAGGGACACCTTAGACCAGATCAAGCTGCTCAAGAAAATGCTGGGGAGCTTGACAGATGCAGAACAGAGTAAGAACAGGTAACTGTGGAAGATCACAGGGAGCAGGTAGTAGGAATACTGTAGGAGAATGTGCTGAAGGCTGGAAACCTCTATTCCCATCCTATCAAGAAGAATCCAGCTGTTAAGCACCATTAATATCCAGCAACTTAACTGCCTCAATTTCAATTACTCCAGCTGCAGTTTTGGGGGGTTTTGTGGCTATCAGAAGAGGTTTGTTCTGTCCTCTCCCCCAC